>NC_066582.1:197033121-197333121 GCF_024323335.1 Lathyrus oleraceus | reverse complement strand
ATACGGTGAAAAGACCCACTGGGGATAAAATTGCTAGCATACGGCAATTATCCACAAAAAACTTGCTAAGGATATAAGTGCTGATCTGAGCAACTTATACAAGCAAAGGAAAATCATCATCCAGAACTAGATGAAGATAACCACAAAAATTAGGGTTTACATCTACCGAATACGGGGTAGAAGACCAACAACTCCGCGTGGGGATAGAACAAATCACAAATCCGCACGGGAAACCAAAATGGGGTTTATAACAAACCACAAACTGCTGAAGAGCAGAAAAATAGGATTTACAACTACCGAGTAGTAGGTAGAAAACCAAAAACTCTGGCTGGAGAATAAAAGGTGTATAACCACAAATTCTGTTAAGAAAGCCAGGAAAAGTAGGACTTACAACTGCTGGTTTGTAGGCAGAGGCCCAAAAACATTCCGCTGGGGAACAACCCACTGGGAAGTACAAGATATCTGACAAATAGCCGATTCGGGAATGATCCGAAAAGACAGACTGAATCAAGACGCGTCCTAATGAGGATGTAACTCAAATAGGAAAATCCATCCCAATATATGTGTTGGGAGGAAACGGAAGAAACCGTCATCCACGAGGATGTATCTCAGTGGGGAACTGCAGAAGGAAAGACAAACATTTTCTGCTTATGGGGTTGACTCTATATGGAGAGATTTTAAACACCCAACATCTGCTTGGGGAGATCTGTAAAGAGATCCATATCACCATAGCAGGAGACACGACAAACAAAATATATATGGCAAGAAATGCAACATGGATATCTGAATGTTTATGAATATGCATGAATATGCGTGATTTATGTTTGATGAATGCTGACAAAACAGACAATTCTAACACAAACAGGTTCAGGAACAAACGTCCGGTATTATACTTCCAGGGAAATAAACCAACTGGAGAGCCAATCTGCGGAGATCTACGTGCTGTAAAGCAAAGATCTGCAAGTACTGCTGAAGAAGCAGAGAATCAAAAATATCAGGAAACAACCCAATCAGGGTACAGAAAGTCGCAACGGGCAAAACAGCCACCAAGACGAATCTGTAGGGGAACAAGAGAAACCCCAAAGTATCTGCAGGGGATCCCAGTGTTAACTGAGAAACAAAAGTGCATAAGCACGAGCACGAACTGCTGTAGAAGCAATTCCACAAAACTCCACTGGGGAATAACCCACTGAGGGAGAATGATATCATCCAAATAGAATCCAACTGCATAAGCAACTCTACTGGGGAAAACTGTCGGCTACTCTCTTGGGAACAAACCACTGAGGGAGGACAGATCAAACGAGTAGATTCTGCAACAAACCACTCCACTTGGGGAGGATATACATAGCAAACTGATCACAACAAGTAGATTCTGCAATACAAGCCACTCTACTGGGGATCACAAACCGTCAGGAAATTAATCCGTTCACTGGAGGCTAGAGCCATCATCCGACCATATCGGGGATTGAAAGAGTATTCAACAGGCGAAAACTGCCACAACAAACATTCTGCGGACTATGCTGAGGAAAAGATGGTTGCAATACACTGGGATGCCAACCCAATCAACCACTGAGTAGGAAAATAAATCCTGCTCTGCTGAAGAGATAAAACTCTGATGGGGAGTTAGCAACAAATCCGCAGACGACTTCGCCGGGGAAAAGGTAAAGTACCGGGTATCAAACCACTGACTTACCGAGTCTTCAAAAAGAAAGCGATCATGCTGAGGAAACAGACAGATCCTGCTGGCACACT
The DNA here is from genome assembly GCF_024323335.1 of Lathyrus oleraceus. Classification (NCBI taxonomy): domain Eukaryota; kingdom Viridiplantae; phylum Streptophyta; class Magnoliopsida; order Fabales; family Fabaceae; genus Lathyrus; species Lathyrus oleraceus. The sequence goes on along the minus strand of NC_066582.1, from coordinate 197,331,369 downwards.
GCATGGGGAAAGCGGTAACAACTCCACTTGCAACCCTGGTGGGGATATTAATAACAGCTCTACTCGCGACTCCGAGGGGAGTATCAATCAATCAATTATACTCATGACTGTTGAGGAGACAAATAAAGTCTGGGGAATACGACCCACTGGAGAAAGTAACGGGGCACCAAGATGATAGACCATCAACCGCCGAAACTTCACAAGAAAACACCCATGCTGGGGAAAAAACTGCTGCTGGAGAGAACGAAGTCTTCAACAACACTTACTTGCGACTGTACTGGGGAACAGCCCCAACAACAACTCTGTTTGAGGAACGACCTCAACAAAGATCTGAAGAAAGAAGATACCACCAAACCAGGAATACGAACCAATGTCTTACCTGTTGGGAATCATGCCACCCTCGGGAGAGCACTGAGATATTCTTGAGTATTCTTTCAATCTTGTGAATGTTCACTTTGTTTAAAACAAAAATTTTGAAAAATTGATTTGTTTAAAACAATGACATTTTTATCAATTTAAAACATGCAAAACATTTGTTGAATTGAAACAAATAAGAGTGCAAATAAATTGGATAAAAAGCTCAAATTGATTTGATAGAATGGTAGTCTGCAAATGGCAAGACTCCATAGATCTGTACAAATTTGAAATCAGTGATGTATATTGGAAGAGGGCTACATTGAACATAATGATCCTTTCTCTACCAATTTGAATCTCGATGTATCCGAAGCTTCAGTTGACGACGTATCGAGAATCTTCTGACGAAATGACGACTGATGAACCAGAAAGCCTTGTCAGGATGCAGTTACTTGCCAAAAATCCCTAACTTTTGCCTAGATTGCCCCAGGGTGAGGTACTCAATCTAGCGGGATGCAAATATTCTTCTTTTTTCCAAGTCTCTAATTTTTGCCTGGATTACCCTTGCGGGTTCTCCACCGAGACGCTCATTTTTGCCTAAGCCGCCCTTTCGGGTTTTCAACTTAGCGAGCAATTCTGTTTTTTTCATTCTTTTTTCATTTGCATATACTTTTTTTTCTAGGCAAAGTATCTCTTAACTGCATCTGAATTCACAGGACGAGTGAAATCCTCCCCATCCATTGTTGTAAGCATCAAAGCTCCGCCTGAAAAGGCTCTCTTAACAACATATGGACCCTCGTAGTTTGGAGTCCACTTGCCCCTGGAATCGGGCGCGAAAGACAAAACTTTCTTGAGCACGAGGTCACCTTCTCGGAACACACGAGGCTTGACCTTCTTGTCGAATGCTTTCTTCATTCTCTGCTGATATAACTGACCGTGACACATGGCAGTTAATCGCTTCTCTTCAATCAAATTCAACTGGTCATAACGACTCTGAATCCATTCAGCACCAGTCAACTAGGGACTTGAGGGTATACTTTTTCTTTTTTCTTTTGGAAAAATTTTGAAAAAATTTTCCTGGTTTTTGATTTTTCTTCTTTTTCACCCTCTTTTTTTTTTTTTTTTTTTTTTGTTTTTTTTTTTAAACCCCAGTTTGACTGGTTTGCTGATTCTCATGATACAGCTGAATGAGCTTCCTTTGTGCTCAAGAAGGCGGGTAATCTCGTCAGGAATCCCTTTTCAACATCATCTTCCTCTGCCTCAGATACAAGGACTTCAAGATTGGGAGATGGCGTTGGATCATTATGTTCAATGGGTTTAGAAATCCCTGCATAATGATTTTAGATAATGAAAAGCTTTTGAATTTAAACAAGCAAATCATTTATGCAGATGAAAAATGCTTGCTTTTGTTTTTCAGGGTTTTTTGTGATCACTGATTTCATGCAAAAGCAAAAAGTGAAAACAAATGGAAAAACAAATGTTTAACAATGCATTAATTGAATGAAAACATCATTGTATTAAATGCTGCCAACAATGTCATCACTTCTCCTTTTGGCATGGGAGAAGGGTTTCAAACAAAGTGAACAAATCATGTTGATTTATGAATGACCGTAGGAACATCCACAGCGACCCAATTGTGGCAGACACCACCAGGTATGATGAAATTGTTCAGGTCTTCTGCGTCTTCTTCAAAGATAGCAGCAGCTTCCTCTTCTTCTTCAGGTTGATCGACATGGATGAATCCTCCATTTGAATAAACCATGCTCCTTAAGTGCCCCAGAACAATAGCCAATGCCAGCCCGGGATTGATTAACCAGGAATAAATCCATCAACAGGAATAAATCCATCAACAGCACTAAGGCTGGCAAAATCTCCCTCGAGTTCACAATTCTCTTGCTCAGGATGATCCATCAATCTGGCAGAGTTGGCTCTGGTATAATACCGGCAAAGTGCGTCTTCAAAATAAATGAAGATCGCAAGGTCAGACCACAGGACGGGAGACCGGAACAAAATACCTGTTTATGCAAATGATGCATGAAGTGTTTATGCATATGCTTGTTTTTTATATCAAAGGAACCCGAGGGTTTTATTTGCAAACTTTGAAATATTTAAGCGTTTTGATCATACATGAAAATATCTCATCAGATATATCAGGTGAAAAAGTTTTCCCGGTTTTTTCATGTTTTGAAAATTTTTGCAAATAAACTCCTTTGAGTTCCTTGAAAATTTTCTTTTTTCTGATGACATGAATGCGGATGGATGCGTGAATGTATGAATGCAACAAACACACTCAAGGATCAAGCAAGGCACGCCAAACAAAGGTCGTGGGAAAGCTCTATGTATCCCTAATATCAATCATCCATTTTGGTGGATTTAGGTTTTCACCTTATCGACACCCAAGTTCCATTGATATTAACGGTACATGAACCGGTTCAAACATTCTTAATATCAACCAGCCGCTTTGGTGGATTTTAGGTTTTACACCTGATCCGGGATCCATTGATATTAACAATGTTTGAACGATTCAACCACGAATCACGGGTTTGTTGAGAGTCACGAGCATGGAGTCTCAGTTAAGAACCACCCAAAGGGAGTGTACTAGGGTTTAAACCTGCCAGACATGTTCTATCAGAGGTTCCCATAATCATCGTTCCATCTTTCGAATATTATCGGAGGAACGAATACTCGTATTCCAAGAATATTCTCAAGAGAAACTCTTATGAGTGTAGTATCGCGTAACAATCGTATCAGAACTGACATCTGAACGACCTCCGCACTACGGTCCTAAAAATAGGCCAAGATGGGTTTGGTAAACTAAGGTCCTTGGCTTCTGCGGAACATGATTGAAAGAATAATGTCTAACCACAAATAACTTGTGTGACATTATTAGTTCAACATGACCTCCACCAAGTGAATGGGCTCGCAAGTCAACTGGCTAAGGACTACTCCACACCAGTCGACAAGACTATGCCATTCTCCTATCCTAGAGTGCACTCGAGTTCGGGTATAGAACTCATCTCACAGATCACCAAAGCAAACAGCAAATGTATATCAAGCAATTCACACATTACAATCAATACAGTGATCCCAAATTGTACAAAAATATGTCAGATAAAGAATAACAATATATCATACAACAATGGTGAAAAGTAGGCAATACCACCAGGGATTCTGGTGAGGTCTCCCCAGCAGAGTCGCCACTTTTCTGTAGCGGTGTATTCGTCGCTATATGATCTATCGATTAAATCATAAGCTAGGAGATACATTGAAATTTTCGAGTCGCCACCGCACTTTTATTTATCCAAAGGACTGGCTAAAAAGCGAACAAAAGCCTAAGAAGTTTTACACGTAGAAAACTAATAAAAAGATCAGAGAGTCTGGGTAAGGGGTAAATTACGCAATGGGAAGGTGTTAGGCACCCACTACGTCCTAGGTACTCCTAGGGAGCCCTTTTCACACTTGTTGTAAAAGATTGTTATTTGTTATGACATAAATATTGTGCAAACATGATTGGGATGGTGAGAAAAGAATATACATTTTTTTTATTTATTGGGTATTGGGTTATTGGGTTCGAACGGATGAACCCGTTGCCTACGTACCTTCCATCAAAGGTAAGGATCAGAACGCCGTAGTTCGGCTAAAAGATTTCCAAAAAGTTGGTGGATTCAGTTTTAAACACAAGCACTGAGGCTTTTCATTATCAATGGGAGAACACTCGACCAAAAACAACATCCACCATGCGAGGATAGCTTCGACGTACTAGAGGGGTTAGCCCTGTTTGAAGTACGGAAGTCTTACTGTCAACTCACTAAGGATAGGCAAGATTTACATCAACCACAAAGATAATTGAAGCCTATGGCTAATGTATGAAAAGATTAATGGACAAAGCCAAAACAAGTGAATGAGTGAAGTTACTGATTGTGTTTATGAAAATGAAGTCAAAGTATGATTAAGATTGATTCAAAGAAGTATTATGAAAATGAGTTTGAAAAAAGGTCAAGGACTTGAGTCCAGGTTTTTAGTTAGAAAACATGAAGATGTTTGCACAACACTTATGTCAAATTTTAAAAGATAAAGTGTGAAAAGGTTTAGGACATAATGAATGATGAATGGATGAGGATGGAAAGTAAAACTTCTTAGAAGGTTCACTTCTTGAGATCATATGGGAGATGATTCAAGTGTGTCCTTTGGAATAGCAATTAATAATAACAAACAAGTAAAGCAAGCAAAAGCGGATATCGGATGCCAATCAATGGTCTTATACCAATCTCCTAAAATAAAACTGGATATCAGAAGCCACTCAATGGTCTTACACTAATCTCCACAGGCAAAGAAATAAAAGCGGATACCGGATACCAATAAATGGATTTACACCAGTCTCCTGAAACAGAACAGGATATCAGATGCCACTCAATGGACTTACACCAATCTCCTCAAAAGGAAACAAAGATGAAATATGGAAATTAACTGCCAATCTGTCTGGACTTAGGTTAACTCCACAGTATGCTCACAGGAAATCCAATGCCACATCACAGGGACTTACAATAGATCCTCACATACAAGAACAAAAGCAACAACATGATCATAGGAATGCAAATGCCAACTTACAGGGACTTATAATTGCAACCTCTCATGCAAACAGACAGATCAAATTATGATCACAGGAAAGCAGATGCCAACTTACAGGGACTTATAACTGCAACCTCACATACCAACCAAACAGATCAAATTATGATCACAGGATAACAGATGCCAACTTACAGGGACTTATAACTGTATCCTCACATACACACAGATGAACAGGAGATATGAGTGACCAATGAGGTCTTACACTCTATCCTTCCATATCACAGGAGCAAATGCCAAAAGAGATGGACTTACAATTGTCCTCAATGGGCAAACAACAATGATAGCATCACAAAGCAAATGAGATGATCATGCATTAATAGCAATTGATGATGATGATAAATGCATAACATACAGGCAAACAAGTGCACATGAAGCAATCAATCAAGCAATGAATAACAAACAACACACTCTATAGCCAAACAATGGGGGCTCACACAAGAGGGTTTGACTTTAAAAGTCCACTGTAATGGGTAAAGATCGCTCTTAACCTGGCCATTGAGGGGCTCAGGTGAAGCAGATGAATAGGAGATGAGGGGTGTGCCTCATTGCTTCAATCTCATATCAGAGAGAGCATCAAAGAAAGTGTGGGAGTTCAGAAAGTAGGAACTCTCTCCATATTATTGACTCGATTAGATCTTGGGTATTTATCTCATTGCTTCTACCATGTAATGGGAGCAAAGAGAGGACATACTGAATAGTGGGGGATAGATTGCTTATCCCTACCTTCCACCAATTGCCTTACTTGAAGGACTTTTCCTGCTTAGGACAAATATAAACAAACACAGGCATTGCCTCTTAAGGAGGACTTCAGACAGTTTGCCCGGTCAGATAACAGACCGGGTCTCCAGACTACATGAAGAAGAAGTAATTATACCTCAAAGCAAATGCTAAAAAGCAAAGCAAGCAATCAAGTTCAAAGAACTTAGGCAACTAAAGTACCTGAAAAAAGTCAAACTCATTAGTAAACAAGTCAACAGTCAAAATCAAAGGAAATAAACCAAAAAGTCAACCACAGAGGGACCAATTGTGCAAGGCACAAAGACTCAAGCATATGAGTCAACCTACAAAACAAGTGTTAGCACATCATATAATTCAACTCAAACAAATATTTGAATGATCCTCAAGGCATTAGTGCTTAACCTGAAACAGATGAACTCAACATAAGCTTAGAAGACCACTAGGACTAGCCTAGAGTCAAAGATGAGAGAAAAAGGTCAAGGCAGCAAGAAAAAGTCAACCCAAACCAAGTCTAAACATTCAAGAAGTATTCTCAATTGGATTCATAATTATATCATGCATCATGGTCATTTCATATGCAAAAGGATGCAAAGCATGGCAAGAGAAGCATACAAAAGTCAACAGCAAAGACTTCATTCAAAAGTCAACTCAAACAATCTCAAAAATCATGAAATAAATCACACTCAATCCTAACATCTAACATGGTATACATGCAAAATTTCATGGCATTTGGATGAGAGGAAGGCAGTCAAGTAAAATCATGAAGTCAAACCAAATTCAAGTAAGCATGGTGAAAGTCAACAAGCATGGGTCAACTTCAAAAAATCATATCAATTTGAAAACAGAAGAGAAATGAATGAGATTAACACCAATGCAAAGCTTGAGATGTCTAGTTATCACATATGAAATTTCATGATCATACAATAAGATTTGAGAATTTCACAAAAGATTTGGCAATGCATAGCACAAAAAGTCAACAAATGACCACATATGGAAGAAAATTCTCAATCAAATGGAAAACAGCATGATTAATTCCAAGAAAATTCATACATGAACTAGACATGTGATAGATGGTTCATGCAAAATTTGGAGTCAATTGGATAAGAGGAAGCATGTGAACAAAAATTGGGAAAATACATGATCATGGTATAGCACCAAATGTAACACATAACTTCAGAAAATCATAACTTTCAATCTACAAATGATAAATGCACAAACTTTATATGTAAATGAAGGTCAATGTGTCTAGTTTCACCACAAAAAATTTCAAAGGCAATGGATATAACATGAGAATTTCACAAAAGGAATGGCACAATGTATCAATTATGCACACATGTTGGAAAATCAATTATCCTTTAAAATCCATCCACTGAAAAATTAATTAAAATTCATAATTAAATAATAGACTCAATCATGAACATCATGGAAAAAGAATCATAATTTTTGGATGAAAAACGAATTAGAAAATAATTGTTGAAGTTGGATGATAAATTGGTGCAAGCATGAGCAAAAGGCATGAACTAGTGGTCAACCAAGGTCAACGCAGTGGCATTTGTGTAAATATGTGTGGCACTTAGTGAAACGACTGCGTTTCAGGGGCGGCCAGGAAATGTTCTGATTGGCCCGCCCCAATGAAACAGTAACAAACGCAGCAACGGCCAGTGAGCTCCAAATTTCTGGGGATTTCATGCAGGGAACTAGGGTTTGGCAAACAGCATTCAACATTTCCAATCAAAATCACAGCAATCAAAAATCATAGCTCACGAACAAACATGGTAATGATGCAACCACACTCATGCACACTTAAACAGTACAAACCATACACATTCATGCAGAATTCTGGGCAAGGTTTTAAGGTTTCAGAACAGCAGCAAAGCAACATGTTCATCAACAAAACTCAAACCTAGTTCATCTAAGCAATCACAACAGTATTCAGTATATTTCACATGGATTTTCTGGCATATTATGGTTTAATAGCAGGGCACTGGTAAAGTTTATGCGGCAAGCAACCAACAGTATGTAACACAAAACATATGGTTTTTTGGGTTCAAGCATAACAGCAACAGGGCATGCTCATCATCATCATGTAATCATCAAGAACAATAGCAAGCAAGCAGCATGGTGTCCAACATGTTATCCATCAACACAAAATCATTTAGCATGGTAAACAAACAAGGTTCAGCAACTACTACCATCACCTAAACTCAACCAACAACAAAACACTTAATCATGGAAAATTCGGGCATATTAGGATAGCAAAACAGCAGTAGGGTTTAACAGCATCATGTAATCAACATGAACAACAGCAAGCAAACAGCATGTAACACAGCAATCATGCAATAATCAAGCATGGTAATGAACAATTATCATTAAGCAATCCTAGTCAACAACAAAACAACACAACTATGGGAGTTTTCTGGTCAGAGTGCTAGGGCTCGAATGTAACAGTGTTCCTCATTTCCTAAAAAAAAACAGTATGAACAAATGTGCCCGATAGTTGACAATGTGTATATCAAAAGCTTCAGCCAGCCAAACACAAACACAATCCACCATCTACACCCATTAATTTAAGCACATAACAGAGAAATCCACATAAACAAGTTTGAGCTTAGAACTTTAAGACCATATTTCTTTCAACACAGTGGATTATTTTTGATGGTTTAAAGTCTATTGGCATCAGCAAGTTAAGGAGTTCACATGGCATAGCATGGATAAGAGAAAAGAGAGGGTCGAAAAACTTACTTAGTTGTGAAGAAAAATGGATGCAGGGCTTCTTTTGAGATTGCAAGCACAAACAGTTGCCAATGATGATTGATGATGATGAATGCTTGCAGGAAAACGGTTCGAACAACTCAAATCCTCTTTAAATCAAAATCTGCCATGGCCATTCCTTGAAGAAACAGAACTAGGATAGGCTTTACAGTAGGAGAATGGAGGTCCAAGAAGCTTCAAAATGTTGTTTAGACTATGGATGAACCAAGGTTACTCGGGTTTCTTCAAAGGTTTTTTTGCAGAATTTGTGCTTTTACCAAAATGCAAGATAAGAGTGAGAGTGTATTTTCTTTCTGTATGTGGCTGCTGCTAGGGTTGGAAATGCAGAAGAATCCCTTAAATATCATCTGTTAATCATCACTTAACCATGTGCTAAGCTAACTTAGTGTAAATGCCTTCATTTGCAAAGTTGCTAATTGTGGACAAAGTGGAAGTGGAGGTGTGTTTTTGCTGCGAATTTGGGCTGGGCACAGGCTGGAAACAGACTGCATTTCTGCTGCTTTGGTTGTACAAGTGAAATGCTGTACTGATTTTTACTTTTGTGAAGCTTCTTTTGCCAAATTGCCAAATTTGCATTTTGATTCAAAATGATGATGGAATGATGGTATGGACATGGTTTTGGAATTGGAACAAGTCACAAATGTGATATGGAACATTTCCCAATTGACCAAATCAAGAAAAAGTCAAAAACTCAAAAAGTCAAAGTTTGGTCAAACTTTGAATTTAAATGCAAAAGGTCCAAAAATGCCATTTTGATTGGCAAGGTTTTAGGTCATGAAATTTATATTTTTGGAAAGAGGATGAAAAATGTGGTTTGTAGGAAAAAACCCCACCAAATTTGGCCTTATGGTTTGAGAGATATGGCTTGTTGAAGTTCAAAAATTGGTGAAAATGATTTGATCATATCTTGACAACCACACATGGGATTTTGATGTTCTTGGACTTTTTGAAAATGGGAGAACAAGATCTTCAACTTTCATGTTGGGCAAAAATTCATTTGAAGCTTGTATCATGATGTAAGTTTAAGATCAAGAAGTTTCCATTTTTGGCAGTTGAAATTACAGGTCCACTTGCTATTTCTGGAAAATTTCTGATTTCACTTGATTTTCTTCCATGATGAGGTTGAACATGATAGATGAGGCTTATACAAGCATGAGTGAGCTCCTTCAAATCAATTCTATCCATCAAATCCTTGATTAAATCCACAGTTGACCAAGTTTGACTGTCTGTTGACTTTTCTAGGGTTTTGGATGATTGATGCATTTCTGATGATTTCCAAACCCTAATTCCTTGAGAACTTGACTTCAAATGATATCACAAGATGTATGAACCTTCGATTAATGATCATGGTGCCCAAATTCTGCAAGAATGGCCACCATCCATTGCTTTGACTGATCAATGACTGACTTTGAACTAATTGCTGATGATTGCTTCAACTGCAAGCAACAAGGTTAGACTGGCAATATTTTTGTACTTTTTGAATGATAAACATATGAAAGCAAAGATATACAAATGCAAAGTATGCTTGGTGATCAAGAAACAAACCCACAAGGCAATCTATCCACTAAGAGGGAAGCAAAGGCATGCATTGATCCTTGAGGTTATGAAATGAGTGATATGGGCCATGAGGGATCTTAGGGCCCAAAATTGGGGTCTTACACTCGCCTAGCGAGCAAGCTAGTTTGGGCCACTTTTGGATTGGGCCTGTTGCGAGCCGGGCTTTTGTTCATTTGATGTCAATGCCTTGCAGAACAAGTCGGAGGGTCTTGAGGAATGCTTTGTAATATCAACGGGCAAATTTTGGGGTATGACAACAGTGTTAACCGGTTAACACCCTGGGTTAACCGGTTAACGCAAGACAGAAAGCTGTTCCTGCGCTAACACGAACAGAATGCAGAATCCCCCGCATTTTTCGCCGTCGGAGGACTTCCGGACCTCCGATTTCAATTCCGTAAAAAGCTACACGTCCATAAATTTACGATTCACCCACATATAGATTCAATTACAGTTTTAACATAACTTATTCATCACCATTTACAGCATTCCTCATCCCAATTAGGGTCAATTCAATGGCTTATTACTACCCATTACATGTTAACCCATAATACCCATTAAACGACGATAAACCCCCCTTACCTAAGTTAATCCGGCAAATCCTTTTACTTCAAGCTTTTCCCTTCTTCAACCCTTGTTCTCTTGCTCTTCCTCTTTGCCATTTTCTCACTTTCTGTCGCTTCTCTGGTTTTCACGTGAAAAACCCTTTTTACCAAATGGAACTCTTTATATATATTCCAACTTTATTATTCCATTCCAACTTTATTATTCCAATAATAATAATCCAATAATATTCCAATTATTTAATTAAATTAATAAATATACTATTAACTTAAATTAAATAATTATCATATTTTATCGGGGTGTTACAACTCTCCCCCACTAAAAGAGTTTTCGTCCTCGAAAACATACCTCAAGCGAATAACTCTGGATAAGACTCCTTCATCTGACTCTCAAGTTCCCAAGTCACATTGCCACCTGCTGGTCCTCCCCAAGCTACCTTTACCAAAGCAATCTCTTTACCCCGCAACTGCTTCAACTCTCGATCCTCGATCCTCATAGGTGATGTTTCAACAGTCAGGTTATCTCTCACCTGTACATCATCTACTTGGACCACATGCGACGGATCAGGAATGTACCTCCTCAACTGAGACACATGAAAAACCTCATGCAAATTCGCAAGTGACGGCGGTAAAGCGATACGATAGGCTACCTCTCCTATCCTCTCCAAAATCTGATAAGGACCAATAAATCGAGGTGTCAGCTTTTTCGACTTCAAAGCTCGACCAACCCCAGTTATCGGAGTAACACGAAGGAACACATGATCTCCCTCTTGGAACTCAAGTGACTTCCTCCTCTTGTCGTGATAACTCTTCTGACGACTCTGAGCAATCCTCATCTTCTCCTGAATCATCTTAATCTTCTCCATAGTTTGTTGAACAATCTCCGGTCCAACCACATCACTCTCACCGGACTCATACCAACATAAAGGTGTCCGACATCTCCTACCATACAAAGCTTCAAACGGTGCCATACCAATGCTCGAATGAAAACTATTGTTGTAGGTAAACTCAATCAAAGGTAAATAACAATCCCAAGCACCTCCCTTTTCCAAAACACAAGCCCTCAAAAGATCCTCCAGTGACTGAATCGTCCTCTCAGTCTGACCATCAGTCTGCGGATGATATGCAGAACTCAATCTCAGCTTAGTTCCCAAAGCCCTCTGCAAACCTTCCCAGAACTTCGATGTAAATCTAGGATCTCTGTCCGAAACAATACTCGACGGAATACCATGCAAACTTACAATTTTCTCAATATACAACTCAGCTAATCTCTCTAACGGATAATCCATTCTGATCGGAATGAAATGAGCCGATTTTGTCAATCTGTCAACAATCACCCAAATAGCTTCAAAATTCTTAATTGTCCTCGGTAAACCAGAAACAAAATCCATACTGATACTATCCCACTTCCACTCTGGAATAGCCAACGGTTGCATTAGCCCAGACGGCTTCTGATGCTCAATCTTTGACTTCTGACAAGTCAAACAGGAATAAACAAAACTCGCAATTTCTCTTTTCATTCCCGGCCACCAAAATAACTTTTTCAAATCATGATACATCTTCGTAGCCCCAGGATGAATACTCAGGCCACTACGATGTCCTTCCTCAAGAATACTCTTCTTAAGTTCGGTAACATCCGGAATACACACCCGATTACCAAATTTCAAAACACCATTCTCATCAACTCTGAATTCACCACCTTGACCTTGATTCACTAGAGTCAACTTATCAACCAAAAGCACATCGGATTTCTGACCTTCTCTAATCTCATCCAGAATACCACTCGTTAACTTCAACATTCCCAATTTAACACTATTGTGAGTACTCTCACACACCAAACTCAAGTCTCTAAACTGCTCAATTAAATCCAATTCCTTAACCATTAACATAGACATATGCAATGATTTCAGACTCAATGCATCAGCCACTACGTTTGCTTTACCCGGATGGTAATTCAAACCAAAGTCATAATCCTTCAGAAACTCTAACCATCTCCTCTGTCTCATATTCAGCTCTTTCTGATCAAACAAATACTTTAAACTTTTATGGTCACTGAAAACCTCAAATCTTGACCCATACAAGTAATGCCTCCATAACTTCAGAACAAATACCACAGCTGCCAACTCTAAATCGTGTGTCGGATAGTTCCTCTCATGAACCTTCAGTTGTCTCGAAGCATAAGCTACAACCTGCTTATTCTGCATCAAAACACCACCCAAACCCAACAATGAAGCATCACAGTAAACCTCAAATGGTTCCGATGGACTTGGTAATATCAGAATAGGAGCAGTAGTCAACCTTCTCTTTAACTCTTGGAAACCTTCTTCACACTTTGAGTCCCAAACAAACGCTTGCCCCTTTCTAGTCAACATCGTCAATGGTAACGCCAACTTAGAAAATCCCTCAATGAATTTCCTATAATAACCTGCAAGCCAAGAAAACTCCTTATCTCAAAAACTGACTTCGGAGCTTCCCACTTAGATACCGCTTCTATCTTAGAAGGATCAACAGCAACACCACCTCTTGAAACCACATGACCAAGAAAACTAACCTCTTCTAACCAAAATTCACACTTGGACAGTTTAGCAAATAACTTCTTTTCTCGTAGAACTCCTAAAACCACTTTCAAATGTTCAGCATGCTCTTCTTCAGATTTCGAATACACCAAAATATCGTCAATAAACACCACAACAAACTTGTCTAGGTACGGATGAAAAATCCTATTCATATACTCCATAAATACCCCAGGCGCATTAGTCACACCAAAAGGCATTACAGAATACTCATAATGTCCATACCTTGTTCTGAAAGCAGTCTTCTGAATATCCTCAGTTTTCACACGTATCTGATGATACCCCGATCTCAAATCTATTTTGCTGAACACACTCGCACCAACCAACTGATCCATCAAATCATCAATCCTCGGCAAAGGATACCGATTCTTGATCGTCACTTTATTCAGTTGCCTGTAGTCCACACACAACCTCATAGTACCTTCTTTCTTCTTAACCAATAACACTGGTGCGCCCCACGGTGACACACTCGGACGAATAAATTTCTTATCCAACAGATCTTCCAACTGACTCTTCAATTCAGTTAACTCAACAGCAGACATACGGTACGGAGCCATCGACATCGGCCTAGTACCAGGTACCAAATCAATCGAGAACTCAACTTCACGCTCTGGCGGTAATTCATTCACTTCTTCAGGAAACACATCAGGAAAATCACACACCACGGCTAGATCGCAAATCACCAGTTTATCTTTAGCCTCCAAAGTCGCTAACAGCATAAACAACTCTGCCCCATCTGCTACTGCCTCATTCACCTGCCTTGCTGATAGAAACAAACTCTTTCCTTCCTCAATCTCAGGAAAGATCACAGTCTTATCAAAACAGTTGATATAAACTCGGTTAAACACCAACCAGTTCATACCCAGGATAACATCAATCTGCACTAGTGGAAGACACACGAGGTCCATCCCAAAGTCTCTACCAAAAATACTCAAAGGGCAATTTAAACAAATTGAAGTAGTAGTCACTGAACCCTTCGCAGGAGTATCAATCACCATACTTCCATGCATCTCAGATATCTCTAATTTAAGTTTCACCGCACAATCCAAAGATATAAAGGAATGAGTCGCACCTGTGTCAATAATAGCTACAAGAGGAAAGCCATTAATATAACACGTACCTCGGATCAAACGATCATCTGCAGAAGTCTCCGAACCTGATAAAGCAAAGACCTTGCCTCCCGACTGGTTCTCTTTCTTCGGCTTAGGACATTGTGGGCTAATATGACCCACCTCTCCACAGTTGAAACAAGTCATAGTCTTCAACCGGCACTCTGCATCCAAGTGACCACCTTTTCCACACTTGAAACACTTCTTCTCAGTACTGGTACACTCATGGATACGATGTCCAGCCTGACCACATCTGTAACACTTAGCAGGGGCACTAGAGTCTCCCCCACTAGGTCTCTTCATCCCACTCTGTCTCTGGAAACCTTTGCCAGCTGCATACGGTTTCCCACGATCATTCTGATTCTTGCCTTTCCTATCAACCCTCTGCTGATAGCTCTCCGCTCTGGCCTTGGTATCTTGTTCAAAAATCCTGCAACAGTCAACCAAGTCAGAAAACTCTCTAATCCGCTGATACCCAATAGCCTGCTTGATCTCGGGACGTAACCCGTTCTCAAACTTCACACATTTTGAAAATTCCCCAGTAGCCTCATCATAGGGAGTGTAATACTTCGACAGCTCTGTGAACTTAGCAACATACTCAGTAACAGACCGGTTGCCCTGCTTCAATTCTAAGAACTCTATCTCTTTCTTTCCTCTGACATCCTCTGGAAAGTACTTCCTCAGGAATCTCTCTCTGAACACCGCCCAAGTGATCTCAGCACTCCCCGCAGCTTCCAACTCAGTGCGGGCAGCAACCCACCAATCATCTGCTTCCTCTGACAGCATATGCGTACCGAACCTGACCTTCTGGTTATCGGCACACTCAGTCACTCGGAAGATCCTCTCGATCTCCTTCAACCACTTCTGAGAACCATCTGGATCGTATGCTCCCTTGAACATTGGAGGATTGTTCTTCTGGAACTCACTCAGTTGACGAGCAGCTCCTAATCCCACAACATTCGGATTCCCTCCAAGTACTCCAGCTAGCATACCCAGAGCCTCAGCAATCGCAGCATCGTCTCTACCTCTTCCAGCCATCTCTATTCTGAGTTAATCCAACAAGCTAAAACAATAAGTACTGATAGGGTTACACAACACCTATCACATACAGGGAAACAGAATAATTACGACTCGACTCGACCGACTATGCTCTGATACCACTAATGTAACACCCTTCTAAAATACCCCAATAATTAATTAAAACAACAAATATAAATCAGAGTAGATATGCAATTAAGGGTGTCACACTTGACACTTCACACCATTCACCAAAATAGTTTGTTATGCTCATTTATTAATCAAAATAAAATATTGCACAATTCGCAGCGGATATGCAAACCATGTAACATATTACATGTAAAATCATTCAACAACCAAATGAAAACAAGGTAAAACATCCCGTTCCGATGTTACATATACCAGAGCATGACCCACTAAGGAACTACACTAGACTCCAAGCACTAGCTTCTACTCAATCACTGCTCGTTACTTGAAACATAGTTGTAAGGGTGAGTTCCTCAATCGATATAATAAGCATTATAAAATATCATGTAATGCTAAGTAAATTAACACATTTCATCACCCTAATCAGATCACACATTCAGCAACGACAACATCAACTCTAAATCATAATCATACTCAACCCAACACAAAACACATGTATAATATTGGGATACATCCATTCATATTATACGCCATACATACATTATGCAATGAGACTCCATGCATGCGGTACCGACTATTCGTGAACACATAGTTCAACCTCACCGATCAAATCCAAATACGGCTACCAAGCTCACTAGTCTCACTCATTTGAGACCTAGTGACTCACTCACTAATTCCTCACTATGGGAATTAGCTACCACCCCAAGGGCTATGCTATGCACGCTAAATCACCTAGCATGCAAACATCAACAACAATCCACAATAACTCACTCACTAATTCCTCACCATGGGAATTAGCTACCACCATAAAGGCCATACTATGCACGCTAAATCACCTAGCATGCAACATCAACAACAATCCACAATGGACATATGCTCACACTCTAAGCCATAAACAGTCCATTCACAATTGCATACATAACAGATACATTCACAACATTATGCATACCATCACACATCATCAGCATATGTATCACAGAATCATATTCCTATCATGTCAAATAATAAATCACAGTATTAGCACACTCTACTAATACCTATACTGCTCAAAACAACGGGAAATGATCCCTACTATATCATACACCAATATAGGCCAATCATCAAATATGTACACAATATTTGAATATCAAATTTTCACTTTTCCAACAGTGTTAACCGGTTAACGCCCTGGGTTAACCGGTTAACGCAAAACAGAACACGCTTCCTGGTAAATTTTAACAGTGTTAACCGGTTAACGCCCTGGGTTAACCGGTTAACGCAAGACAGACAGCAATTTCTCATAATTCATAACAGTGTTAACCGGTTAACACCCTGGGTTAACCGGTTAACGCAAGACAGAAAGCTGTTCCTGCGCTAACACGAACAGAATGCAGAATCCCCCGCATTTTTCGCCGTCGGAGGACTTCCGGACCTCCGATTTCAATTCCGTAAAAAGCTACACGTCCAGAAATTTACGATTCACCCACATATAGATTCAATTACAGTTTTAACATAACTTATTCATCACCATTTACAGCATTCCTCATCCCAATTAGGGTCAATTCAATGGCTTATTACTACCCATTACATGTTAACCCATAATACCCATTAAATGACGATAAACCCCCCTTACCTGAGTTAATCCGGCAAATCCTTTTACTTCAAGCTTTTCCCCTCTTCAACCCTTGTTCTCTTGCTCTTCCTCTTTGCCCTTTTCTCACTTTTTGTCGCTTCTCTGGTTTTCACGTGAAAAACCCTTTTTACCAAATGGAACTCTTTATATATATTCCAACTTTATTATTCCAATAATAATAATCCAATAATATTCCAATTATTTAATTAAATTAATAAATATACTATTAACTTAAATTAAATAATTATCATATTTTATCGGGGTGTTACAAACAGCACCCGAATTCGAACCGAAATGGATACGGCGAACAAAATGGTTAGACTATGTAGTTCATGCCGTCAACCAGGTCACAATCGTAATAACTGTCCTAGTGTTAGAACGAGCACAACCAGATAAATTCAGATGTACCTCTATTGCTATATATGGAAACTTAAATTTATTTCAAAGTACCTCTGTTGCAATATATGGAAAATTAATTTTACTTCATAATAGACGGCTGTGACGAAAAGACAGTTGTTCATAAAAAATAACACAAACAATTAAAACAACTAGAATACAAAAACTATGCGATTACAACCATCAAAACAATTTTGAACATGTACTGCATCATCCTACGAGCGTCTTGGTCGGTCTTAATATCCACCCATTCACGCACTTTTCTGTTTTGGTTGAACGTGGACCCAAGCCATTGTATTCTTCTAATCTGTTCACCCTCTCCAATTTCTCCCTCTAACCAACTATACAACGTCCGATTAAGACGTTCAAATGTATCTGTGTTCCAAAGTCGAACCTGTATCGGAGCCGCAACGGCAGAAAATATTACATCAGCATTTCGTTTTTGAATATATGTAGACATTGTTAAAATAAAGAAAATTAAAATTGATGGTTGGACTAGACTAGAATATGAATTTGAGTGAAAATATAGACTAGGAGATGAATTTGACTAAAAATTTGTATGCAAGGTGATCGTATTTATAGAAGCGATAAATCCGACAACAGACAGACACATAGGCGCCACAAGAAGTGGCACCTAAAAAACACACACACACACAAGCGCCAACCCTAGGGGCGCCACACACACACAGGCGCCAACCCTAAGGGCGTCTCCCTTAGTTGGAGGCTAAGGCGCCAACCCCATGGGTGCCTCCCTTAGGGGATTTACTAGGGCGCCAACCCCATGGGCGCCTCCCTTAGGGGGTTTCACTAGGGCGCCAACCCCATGGGCGCCTGCCTTAGGGGGATATGAAGGTGCCCTCAAATTTCAAGGGATGCGCCAACTCCCCCGGCGCATCCTCTCACAAACATGGTTATTTTGGAAATTTGTTTGAAAACTTGGTTATTTTCGTATTTAATTTCAAAAAGATGGTTATTTTAAAAAAAATCTATAGAATGACATTGTGGTAGATAATTTGGTATAAAAAATGATTATATATGGTATGGAGTTCGATCTTAAAGAGTAGTTAATTTAAAAAATCACAGTTAGTTAAAAGAAAATTGTATATTTAATGCAGGAGATCAACTCACATAAAAGGATGTGAGTGTGGTAATATGAGGTGTATAGATAATGGATAAAGATCATTTCCTGCATTTTCATTCAGCCATCATTTTACCTTAAATCAAATGGTTGAAAAAAAACTGATTAATACAATTAATTAGAGGAGAGATAAATAAAATATAAATTTAATGATTAAATTTAATGCAACACACAGAAGGAGAGAAAGAACAGAATAATTTATAATTTAGTGGGGGTATGAGCCCACACTTTATTCTAAATAGCTTCGTCCCTGCGTGGTAACGAGGGATTTGTCCATAAGATATGTTACAAATACACGCTCGAGACTATTCCTATTTAAGGCATAATCAATAACTAGGTCTAATGGATATGTCTGAATTATACATTATGGACACACCCTTAAGACTATTTTTATGTGTTACGTAAACAATATTATGGTATAATGGATATATCTAAATGATATCTTCCGAACACACATATGAGATTATCGTAAACAAAAAAACTCATCAAGATTAAGAAGTCATATCATAAAACTCTGCAAAATGCATTTTATAAATGACCATAAATAAAATGTTACATACATAGTGCAATAATAAAACACAATAATCATAAAGAAAATCTGACAAATAAGAAGTAAATGATCAACAATGTTGTTATGTCCTAATTTACTACTCAAAAAGTACACAAAGTAATTACAAACTTATATAATTGTCCAAGAAGTAAACCCTAAACAAATAACCATGGTGATATTTGTATATTCTCTAGTCTCATTCTGAAATAGAATAAGATATACCATAGAATATTCCCTATGTAATTAATATGCTGAGTTGTATATTACACTGTATAATACAATTTTCATAGTGTTATTGGAACACACAGTTCATTCAAATGTCTCTCATTCTCTCTTATTTCAACATGGTATACATAGCCTATTGTGACGCAATTGTTCACCATGCTTTACATGGTTGACCCATTGTCTTTCGATGATAAATTTTTCTGAAAAATTGTACCCTAACTCTTATTTGTCTTTCACACACTGTCGTGACTCATCCCGACATCAGTTTTCCGTAACCCTCCCCGGTCACCACCACCCCTTCTGTCACCGCTAGATTTGATAAAATCGGCTAGTCCATATGGGCCATCCCGTCAGACCCGAAAAATCCTAGGGCTTGAGCCTTAAAATTATAGCTCATGTTTTTCAGGACTTTTTTATCCCGACCCTAAAAATCCCGCTACCCATTAGGGCTAGCCTGTATGGATGACGGGTGGCCTGTTAGACCCGTATAACTATAAATATTTAAAAAAATATATTAATACTTATACTCCCTCCGATCCTTTTTATAGGAGAACTTCACATTTTTATATTCATTGAATAATTAATATGTATAATATCTATTATAGACCAGATACATTAATTATTTAATGAATATAGAAAGATGAAGCGTCTCTTATAAAAATGACATGAGGGAATATTGTCTTACTCCAAAATAATACATTGATATTTCTCACCTCACTAAATTTTATGTCTATTCAATTCAATCTTTCTCTTTTAAATCTTATACATTAATATAATCAACATTCTTTCCTCATATTTTTGTAGTTTCTCTTATGTTAAATATTCGAGTAATACTTTATATAATTTAGACATGTGTTGTATTTAAAAACACATTATAGTATTTATAAAAGATGATATAGTACTTAAAAATGTATTATGATTAAAATAATATAATTTTTAATTTCATTTATAATAAATATTATGGGGATTTGCTTTAATTTCTTATTAAAAAAAAGTCTGTTTAGGACCGAGTAGCCCGAAGTCCATATAGAGTCGGACTCGGGTAGTAATTCTCGAGCCCATATTACAACTGGACTTTTCTGGCCCAACCCTAAAAAGCTCGAGGCCTAACAAGGCAGGATCGGGTAGCATATGTTGACAGCTTGAGCTACCGCCGCCACTAATTCTGGAAAATTTCTGGCACACCACCCCCACATACAAAAGTGTCTGCCCCGATCTGCCTCATCCCCAAAAAACTGCCACAAGCGGTCTCCACATGCGTCACTGCAACCTCTAACATGTAGCATGTTACTCCTTCTCGTCCATTTGTCTTAAACGACATTAATATATTCACTCGTGGCAGCTGATTTGGCACTGACTGATGATCTTCTTTGTATTATTATAGATTTATTTATTATTTTTATTATACTTCACTAACCCCAATTAATTTAATTTAATTTAATTTAATCATTTTGTTTTTATGCGATTGATTGAGAAATAAATAAAAAAACCTTTATCCTTACCCACTCAATCATGCTAATTCCGGTGTGAGTTTAAGCGTCTTTAATTTTTTAATGACTTCATATTTGTAGAGAGATTGAACCCAACATGATAAAAAAGATGAAGAGAAATTGAACGCAAAAAATATTAATCATGAAAAATTTGAACTCAAGTATGAAAAGCTCATCACATATTGTAGTTGTGCAAAACTAAACCAAGATCTACTTGAAAAGAAAAAGCAACTTTATAACTCAGAAAAACATATTTTACCGAACTTGAGAATCTTACAACTTGGAAAACTGAAATCAACATCTCGCGTTTTCAACATACCTAGATGAAAAAAACTAATTTTCTAATCGAACATTGTGCGAAACTGCACGAACCTAGAAATGTAAAACTAATCCTTCACAATCGAAATCAGCGAACTCGAAGAAGCATGTCCGAAATTGTTTCAAGTGCTTGAGAGATTCGAAAAAACAGGTTCCAAATTGTTGGTACACCCACAAACAAATATGTATGCATGAAAATCTAGTGAACTTTGAGACGCGCGGGCAAACTTACAAGAAAGCTGACATCAAGAAACTCAGGAAGGAAGCTACCTATGACGTCGTCGGTTTTCCCCCAATTTATATTAATGTTCTTATTGTGTCCTGGTTGACGACAGATATTACATAGTCTTATCATTTTATTTGTCATATCCATTTCTGTCCTGATACATGTGTTGTTTGGCCGTCCTTTTTTCTTTCTACGCATCTCGTCGTTGTGCCAAACTATGTCACCTTCATATGGAGGCTAGTATTCCTCCATTGATAGCACCGAGAAGCTTTTTTTATAGACATTCATGACGGTGATGGCCTTCTAAACATCAGATAGATGGCTGTAAGCGTCCTGGCGAGTATGTGTGCATGCTGCAATGACATGGGAGCAAGGAATGCGGAAGATCTGGAATTTTCCACAGTCGCACAAACTTCTGTTTAATTTGACAGCATAGGCTAAATTTGGTATCCCCTCATTGTAGTCCGTTGTACGTGTGCTAGCTTTGATGCTCTCCTCTTTCATCACTTTCATGCAACATTAACTGAATATTTGCCCATACATCAACACCGCACTCCATCTTTCACCCCTGGTTTCGAAGGTAGAAGCCAACCTATAATAGGTTGATCTGACCAAGACGGTTATTGGCAGATTTCTAATGCCTTTAAATACGTCGTTCATGGATTCCACAAGGTTTGTTGTCATGTGGCCCCATCGACAACTTCCGTCAAATGGCCTTGTCCACTGCTCTACTGGTATGTTATTCAACCATCTTCCTGCATCTTCATTAAACAGTTTAATTTCATCACGGTAATATTGAAATGACGGTTGAGTTAAAGCATACCCAGCGTTCACCACTTTCTTGCGTAGGTTCTTATCTTTTATTGCACGCATGAAGTTTTGTGCGATATGTCTAATGCAATAGACATGGGTAGAAGGAGGTTCATGTCATCAATTGTCATGGTTATTGTAAGCACTCTCAATGTCTCCCTTCAACCGTCCCGGTCGCCCACCAACAAGTCAAACACAACCCAACTACTCTGGCATGGGTCATGAACTCAGCTATGGCGTACACCTTCGTTGCATACTCAAGACTACGCTGATTTGTCTGACTATCTCAACAGACAATCTTCTGCAATTGGTAGTGATGTTCCTGGGCCCTCAGTCTCAGATGCTCAAACACCAGTGGTGAATCATCAACGTGGGTTAGGGTCACGGGTTCGGGTAACTAAGGGATGTGGGATTGGAGGTCAGTTAGATGATCCCGATCATCAACATTAGTTTTTTTTGTGTAAACAGAAATCTATATTAATATAAATTGGTCCGATTTCAAAATTATGTATCACGTAGACTGTTTTTGAAAAAAAAATCACAAAATACACTGAGATGCCAATCCAATTGGCGCCTCCCGTTAATCCATACACTTGGACGCCAATTGAATTGGTTGCACCATGTACCTTAGTCAATCCAATTTGCATCTCATCTCTAATTTTAAAAAGAGATGCCAATTGGATTAACGCCTCATCCTAAAAATGTGATAGTTTAAGAATTTTTTTGAAATCAGAATTATTTTAGAATCTTTTTTTGAAAAATTGAGTTATTTTAGTAAAAAATTCCTAGTTTAAAATAAATGAAATTCTTAACTAGCCGCCTTCATATTGGTCTTATATCATGTGATAGATAAACCAAATTGCTTGTGAGGTTGCTAAATTATAAAATTGGCGAGAAACTGAAATTCATAAAAAAAATACTCAGTTATTGATTGATGATTCACAATAGCACAAACTAAGCTTTTTCTCAAATAATTTAGACAAGAAAATTGGACACAAGATGAAAATTGCTTTATTAGAATCCAAAATTTCTACATCTTGCATCATACTGCATAGTCATTTTCTTTATCGCATATGACCCTCTCGCAAGACATCAATCATATTGTATATTCTCTTAGGATCCTTTGCTTCAATCTGCATACATCAAATATAATTTTAGTAAGAGATAAATTGTTATACACCACCGGTGGAAATAGAGCAAATTGTCTAAAATTTTAAGCACCTTCTTAGCAAGAAATAGTACAGCATCAACAGTGCCTTCGGCGTATATTGATCTACCACAAACATTATGTTGAAATTCAAACGAAACTCTGCAACAATTTGATGAAGAAACAATACACAATAAAGAAAAATTAGTTAGCGAAAAGAAGTGTGTCAAAACATAGAATCAGAGAAGAAAATGAAAATTGTTAATTCTTACGTTTCGTCTGGTGATGTCAAATGATACATATGAAAGGCATGACCCGACAAATACTCCTCTGGAACTCCTACCATTTCAACCTGTAGCTTAGGGTCCCTGATCAATTGTATCTAACAAAATTCATGGAAAGAAGGGGGAAACTCCAGTAAGAATTTGTGGTTATTTTAATATAGACAAAAATGAAAATCAATTTGAGGAATTTCCTGACAGTCAAGAATGGGAAACTATGTTGTACCAAAATGAACCGTGCAATGTGATCTAACGCACCTGATCCATATTGAAAGACGCCCCCAGTTTATCAAAGCAAGATATCACAGCCTTGGCAGTTCCAGATGCGTCAACTTTGTTTGCTTGATGAGACTCTAATACCTACAATCTTAGAAGAATGCATCAGATTTTAATATTGCATTGAACAGAAGCTTTATTAAAGGATGAGAACCAAAATAATTGAAGAAATCATGAAACCTAATGTTACTTTTACCAACATGAGAGTTTAACAAAGAATTTATACAGCAAGATTTGCTTCTGTAATAAGTAAGGTAATACTTTAAATATAAATGCAATTTATCTTACCAATCACAATCCACGGGACTGTACTCTCTAAAACAAGATATGCCAATACTATGTAAGTAATAGGCAATTTAATCAACCAATCTACTTAAACACGAGGTTGCAGACCAGACCAGGATAAAGCAAACCAGAACAACAAAATATCAAGATTATGCAAGTGACCAATAAAATTAACCAAGTGTATGCAGACCAGATACATTTTAGGCTCAATCAATTATCCTAAAACTCACAACTCATTGCAACTCTACATGAGGTTATGCCAGAGTACTCAAGTTTACACACAACTTTATATGCGAGCTAAATTAATTTCGGTATTGAATGATGCGAGTTAACTTGACTTTGACAACCATGCTGGCCTAGAACTCAATTCAAGTTTCTAGCAAAGAAAGAAAAGTCATTGTGTTTGAACAATCTGACAATCTGTCTTTTAGTTTCAGTAGGAATGTTATGAGTTATGACTTATGGCAGATAAAAATGTCCCAAAGTGTAAATACAGCAAAAGGTAAGAGATACCTGTAAGGAATACCCCGAAAAGGCTCCAGGGAATTGCTCTGCCATAATTTCCATAGCTGCAAGAAAAGCAACAACCTAGGGGAAAGAGTATAGCAACATAAGGACTACATGAGTGTAAAAGACATGATAAACAGAAAATTGATCAAGGTTTTCAGAATTATGATTTACCTGCTTTCCCATTTGCGGGGATATGACAGCATAATTCTTTGCATCTTCAACTGTCTTATGCAACAAATCCCTATCTCCACCGGTGGTTCCCATCACAAAGGGTACTCCGACCTTACTGTATAACTCTGCATTGCCTGCAAATTAGAATGAATTAATATATAGCACCAACACCATTAAAATTTTCATAAAATACTCCTAATCGTAAATTTTATAACATCAAAAGTTCAAACACAATTCTATTTTTGAAAGTTCAAAAACGTGTCTTGCACTGATCAATAAAATGGCCAAGTACAACCCGTATATTCTTTGGCATCAAAATACAATTATTTTTGTTGTTTTTTTATAATAGTTATAACTATTTGCATTGCAATTGTCAATCTAATATCAAGAAAACCCTCTCTTTCAGAAGGACCGTTCACAAGAAACTCCCTTCCACTGACCTCAAAAGTCCGTCCTGATTCCTCTTCAACCCCAAACGACACACCAGCACAACATTCAGTCCAGCACATAATAGTGGCTACCCTAAAAAGCACCGCGTAATGGACCACTTAACTTATTCGGTTTGTTAGGATAATACTACAAACACTAGTTCGGTTTAACAGTGGATACCCTAAAAAGCACCAAGTAATGGATCACTTAACTGATTCAGTTTGTCGGGATAATACTACAAACACTAGTTCAGTTTAATAGTGGCTACCCTAAAAAGCACCATGCAATGGACCACTTAACTGACTATGATTAATTAGCATTATATGCATATGAAACCGATTGCTGTCCAGCTGTCCAATTCCACTCCATTCCCACAAACCATAAGCCTTATAGTTTACTATAAATTAGAGCACATGATTTTTCTGTTTCATCACTTCTCACACAAAACAACTCTCTTCTGTCTCACATAAATACTGTCCAATGGCTGTTAATCATGTACTCACTTTTTTAATATGTACACCTGTTATGGTAGCTTTTGCTGAAAACTTATACCAAGATATTCGTATCACTTGGGGAGATGGAAGAAGTAAGATTCTGAACAACGGTTAGCTTCTTACTTTGTCTCTAGAAACCTCTGGCTCTGGCTTTCAATCCAATAATCAATATCTTTATGGTAAGATTGACATGCAAATCAAACTTGTACTTGGGATTTCAGCTGGCACAGTCACCGCTTATTATGTGAGTTTAATCCATGCTCAATCTAAAACAATACTGTAGTATTATTTTAAAGCATGCCTAATGTCTAATATTGAACTTTTGTATCATGCATTGCAGCTACGTTCAGAAGGCTTATCTTGGGATGCATTAGACTTTGAATTCTTGGGAAATTTAAGTGGTGATCCTTACATAGTTCATACCGCTGTGTATACCAAAGGCAAAGGTAACAAAGAGCAACAATTTTATCTATGGTTTAATCCAACCGCGGATTTTCATACATATTTCTTTCTATGGAATCCTACACATGCCGTGTAAGTTTCTCAAACTCATATCACAATCTTAGTATACAAATGAGCTTTTAAAATTACACTATATCATAAGCTCTGCCACATGTGAGATCAGTGTTGCCGATGGCAGATGGCGGTCCATGGCGGAGAGCCAAAATCCCGCCATACCGGTCGATTTGCAGCGTCGCTATAGCTGAAAAAACCGGCAATATCGGCCAATATTTACCATTGTGGTGAGCTCAAAAACCGCCATGTATATCCTCTATTTGGTAACACTACTTAGATTTCATAATTTATACTAAAACATGATAAAAGTAAATGAATATTAAGTTATAGATACTTCTCTACAATGATAAGAGAACATGCTTCAAAATAGTGATACCTACCATTGACTGCATTGGGTACAGTGTAGTCCACAACAATCAAATTTGGATATTTATCGAGAACAGATTCAAGAAAACCCTCTCTATCAGAAGGTCCATTCACAAGAAACTCCCTTCCACCGACCTCAAAAGTCCGTCCTGATTCCTCTTCAACCCCGAACGACACCGGCACAACATTCAGTCCAGCAGCTTCTGCTGCACTAATGACAGCTTTTCCCATTCTTCCAGTACATGAATTAACCTAACCAGAATAAACAAAAATCAACAATCAGTGCTTCACATCTATCGTATTTTCCACTAACCGCTATCAACGACGTTGTGTTAAATCATGAATTATGCGTTTAAACAGATACATAAGTGTAGAATCGAAATTGAAGGATACTTACCATTATTGGAAGTGCAGTGTTCTGAGTGGAAGGCGCGGATTTTTGGAGAAAAGTCTGAACCGGTGAGGCTGACATTGAGACTTTAGGGACCAAACGCAAAATCTTATTCTGAGAAATGCGGAGATTTCTCTTCAAAGTGGGGTTATTGGAGAAGAATGTGAGATTGTTGTGGTGACTGTGAAAAACGTTGGTTGCGGGTTTGAATGTGAAAGTTGCCATGGAGAGATTGAGGTTGGAATTAGGGGTTTAGGGTTTTGGGAAGAAGCTGCGAGTTCACGGTAGGTTTAGAAATGCAGAGTTTGATGCTCTTTCGATTCTGGCACGTGATCCTCAGGAGAGGGTAAAGGTCTCGCACGTGATCGATCGCATCATCGCTGATTGGACGGTTTAGATTAATTAATTATGACTATTTTTCATTGTATATTTATACATCTTTCTTTCCTCTTACTTTTATTCATTTTCACTTCTAAAAAACAACTAGACATTTTGTTCTCTTTCCATTCACTTTCATTCTTTAATATTTATTTTCTTTTACTTTATTTTCTTATCTAAACAAAGTGTAAAAATAACCCAGATGATTCTTTACATTTTTAGTTTAGGGTGAGTTTGAATTTTGAAAAACACCAAGATAATCATGTTTTGCACAAACCTTGTTACAATATGCATGCATATTGTTTTTTCATTTATAAATAGACGTGTAATTGCTCTACGTCACATAGTGTATTTAGGATATTAGGTTGTAATGCTGCTTATAACCTTATTTCTGTTTTTCCAGCAAGATTAATGTTTTCCAAGATGGAGTACAAAAATGAATTTAAGAGTACATATTGTCCGCTAACTAGGTCGCCAATAGCATGTCACATCGGCAAGACCCCTTACCGCTACGTTATTCGCATGCAAAACACTATCAATAATAACCTTTACAGACGCCATATCAATAATAACCTATGCAAAACAAATTTGAACATTTTCTTCTTATAAATAATATAAATTTAATATTATTTATAAAAATGAAAACGAGTTATTTATCTTTAATTGCTGTCATATGGATCATTTATCCATCATTTTCAAAGGCAACCAAAAAAACCTTTAATAGATCATGGTGTTTAGACCGTGCTGACTTTTTTTATAAAAATATAAAATTGTTAAGGACAATTAAAAAATTAATTGATATGCTCCAATATTTTAACAATAATTTACGCATTAAGAAGTCAAATTCAATAACATGACACTTTCGATAACTCTTTACCGCATATTTGCATAATAAAATATATTGTTGGATTGAGACATATTATTATATAGATCATTTCTATAAAATTTAACATCAATACAAATTTATTTGATATGTTAAAGTGAATGCTCATTGTTAAAGTTTTGTAAGACGTTAATTATTATGCACATAGTTGAGATGTCAAATTTTTTTTATTGATGTTAAATTTTATATAGATGATCTATATGCTTATAACATTCAATTCAACAACAAATTTTATAATACGGATGTGTGTTGAAGAATTATCGAATGTGTCAAACTTAATAACATGACATTTCCGATAACTCTTTACCGCATATTCGTATAATAAGATTCACTGTTTGATTGAAAGTTATTATCATATAGATCATATATATAAAATTTAATATTAATCAGAAATCATTTGACATGTCAACGAGATACATAAAAACTAATGTCTTACAAAATTTCATGATGACCGTTAATTTTTATCATTCTCTTTAATATATTAAATAATTTTTTATTGATGTGTAATTTTATATGTATGATCTATATGATAATAATTTTCAATCTAATAGTGAATTTTGTTATACAAATAGGACCGACCATGAACAAGGGCAAAACGATCCTTAGCACAGGACCTCCAAATTAAGTGGTCTCATTTTGCTTTAAAATAAGCAAAATATATAGTTATTATTATATTAAATAAATTATAAAATAAAAAATAAGAAATGAATTTCTTAATGGTCCGGTGGAAGTAGAGCAAATTTGAAACATGGTAGGAAAAGTTGTGGGTTTGATCCTCTTAAAATTATTTGTTCTAATCATTGTTGTATGTGGTGTCAGTATTGTATACGATGTTGAAGACGCACATATTTAGCATAATTTTGACGAATATATGAATAATTCTTTATTAAGGATCCATTTTTGTTTTTTGTCCCGGACCTCTAAAAATCGAGACCGACTCTATGTGGTGAAGAGTTATTGGTTGTATTATGTTATTAAGTTTGATATCTTTGTGTCATTTGACCATGACTATATATATATATATATATATATATATATATATATATATATATATATATATATATATATATATAATATATATATATATATATATATATATATATATATATATATATATATATATATATATATATATATATATATATATATATATATATATATATATATATATATATATATATATATATATATATATATATATAATGACAATTATAAATGATTGTGATGGATTGATTCTATAAAATTTTGTACATTTAAAATACATAAAAAATAATTTCATTTAATTCATTATTATTATTATATATTAGATCAAATATATTTTTAATTCTAATACAATCCGGAGCTTCCAAGCTAACTCGCATATGAAGACTACGTATATTATTTCTCATAAGGATTTTAAAATATATTCTTGTATAAAATTTACAAGACTAAAGATTTTCCGTCTTTCCATTTTAAAAATAGTTCTTGAACTTTTTCTAGAATTTAGAAATAAATTTTCAAGGAGTGACCATTTTATTTTATCATATATCAACTTCTAAAAGACCAATTTTCACTTCAAACCACTAATGATTTCTACATGTTTAAGTTTTATAAACACTTTTTTAATTTAAAAACAAATTGATGTGAGACTCATTCTTAATATTAAGATGTGTTGTGTGGAGTAAGAGTTGGCATACAAAGTACATCATTTTCTGCACAAAAGGTGTATTAAAATGTAACAAAAACTCGAGAGTTGCATTGGAAAGAGCTCAGAAAATGATAGCATGCTAGGTACATCAATTTTTGGGCAGAATTGTTTATCATTTTTTTTTTTGAAGTGATGAAGATAGTATGCTAGCTGAGGTATACGCGGATGCAATGCAACCTTAGTTTAATGAAATTCAAAGTTTCTTCAACAGCATCACAACCGTTTGGTTGTGTATGAAAGATCACTTTAAACTTATGTGGTTCTCTTTTCTTGTTGTTTTTAAGATATTGACACTGATATAATAATGATAGAAAGCACTTTCATGAAAATTATTTGAAAATTTAAAGTAAAGTGAATCTTTTGGTTGTGTGTGAAAAATTATTAAAAAGCAAGAAAGGTTATATTATTGGAGCAATGTTTTTCAACGACAATAAAAATAATTGTTATAAATTTCGGAAAGATTAAAGGGATCCAGGCTTGAATCGTGAACGCAACATTTTTCTTATAGTATTTCAAACACTCTCGATTGTCTTAGAGTTCTGATGCAGGAATACTCAGGATAATTCAGCCTTATCGAGTTTGCGCAAGACCGGCAAAAACCCGAATGCAGCGAAGAGCGTCTGGAATTATTTAGAGGATTTTCAAATTTTTGTGTGTTTTATTCTAAATCCGAATTTATGCTTTTATAGGCCATGTTGATATTGTTTCACAAGGTAGCGACCCTTGGTGAAGCAATGTCCTTTTTCCAATAATCATAATGGTTGGCCTGCAGCATGTTTCACCAACAGTTGCATGGTTTCGCCTTTGCAACATCTCATGAAGAGTTACAATCTCCGAATTCAAAATTCAAATCGTAGGCACTGACCAAAAGGGAACAAAGATAATAGCCCGGCCGAAGGCCGGCCGGCCGCTGTAACACCCTTCTACCCAAACGACATATTTAATTAATTTATCAGAGTACAACATGTAGAAGAGTTTACATTTCACATCATATAATACTTATCACATCAGAGAATAAAATTATTATTTATTTTGCTAAAATTTCGCAGCGGACAACATCAGGAATATGTCATGCATCATATGACAATTCATAAAATATCTTAACATTTAAATATCATAGACAACGTAAATCATAACTCGTTTATCTATCGAATCCCATAACCCCGGTGTCACATGACCAGAGCATTTGACTCGACTCTGTAGAATAACTCTACACTTATTCTTCAAACCTCAACAAAAGCTACTCTTCATTATCTGCACATTGCTCATCATAGATGAACATAAACACATGCAGAAGGGGTGAGAATTTCATTATTAAACAATAATATAACGACAGAATATAATATAAACATATTGCACACATGTCAACACAGTTCATCATCAATCATCATCATTATAATCACAACTCATGAACATCAACAAAACAACACATCAATTGCAATGCACACACCCATGCATGACTCAACACGACTCGGTATACCCATTTTGTGACCACTACAGGATCACCACTCCCAGATTCATCACCATAGAATCCGAGTTCCCCGTAAGGAACCAAGCCTCTCAACAAGCCCGGAGTCAACAACATCATTGGAACTCAGTCCGTTCATCACTAGGCATCGGCCTTTCATGAATGCATGCACATCAAACATGCATCATAATCATCATAGCAACAACAACATCATATAGTCATGTTATCATCATCATTAATAATATGATATACAACTCAACAAAACAACAACAACATTTCATCGATTTCACATCATTACATAACACATTTATTATTAAACATGTACATTCAACATGTAATCATCATAAACACCTCATACACTATCATATAATCACTATTAATTGTTATAATACAATTACAGCGACCTACTAAGAGTCTCGCAACTCAACGTACTCCAAACTCATTAACATCAGATTCTGGATTTATCAGTTCGCGCCGCCAACATAGGTTCGCGTCGCGAATAATCAATTTCGCTTCAGTTCGCGCCGCGAACGAAGGATCGCGTCGCGAACAGTGAATTACAGAACTCCTCTGAATCCTGCTCAGTTCGCGCCGCGAACTGAGCTTCGCGCCGCGAACGCGCGCGAACAGAACTCCCCTGCTACGAAAACCAGCGCAGCTTTGCCTCTTTGCTCGCTATAACTCACACCACACGGCTAACAATCCAAAATCAACATTCAACAGTTATATATACACAACATACTTCGATTACAATACATATAACGTCACAAAACTCACAGATCGGACAATTTCCCTCAAAAACCCCAACTTTCCCAATATCCCTAAAATTCCCAAAATCTATCAACGATCCCACAGATATCGCGAAATTGCTCGCATATTAACGTTTAATAAGATTCAGACCCCTTACCTCTTTGGATTGAAGGAAACTCTGAGCACTCTTTGGCCTTTTCCTCTTCCTTCCCTTTCTCTTCTGCAGTTCTTTCTCTTTTTCTGACTCTGAAGCAAAACACGTGAAAACCAACTGAGTTCTCCTTTTGGCCTCTTATATCCAATTCCACCTTTACCCTTCCACTCTTCATATTCCATTTATTTTATTTATTTAATTATTATTAAAATAAATAACATCTATAATAATAATAATAATTCCCAAAATCTCAACTTTATTTAATTAAATTAATAACATAATATTAACTTAATTAAATAATTCTCTTATTTTAAATCGGGGTGTTACAACTCTCCCCCACTTTAGAAGTTTTCGTCCTCGAAAACATACCTCAAGTAAATAGAGCCGGATACGACTCCTTCATCTGATCTTCACGCTCCCAAGTCAAGCTCTCACCAGCTGGACCTCCCCAAACAACTTTCACTAGAGCAATCTTCTTACCTCTCAGGGTCTTCTCTTCTCGGTCATCTATCCGAATTGGCAACACCTCAACGGTCAAATTATCCCTCACCTGGATATCATCCAACTGAACAACATGCGAAGGATCCGCAATATATTTTCTCAACTGAGATACATGAAACACATCATGCAGATTAGAAAGCGACGGCGGTAAAGCTATCCGATACGCCACTTCCCCAACCCTCTTCAAAATCTGATACGGACCCACAAACCTCGGAGTAAGCTTTCTAGACTTTAAAGCTCTACCCACACCTGTCGTCGGAGTAACTCTCAAGAACACATGATCTCCCTCTTGGAACTCAAGTGCCTTTCTCCTCTTATCATGATAACTCTTCTGACGACTCTGAGAAATCTTCATCTTCTCCTGAATCATCTTAACCTTTTCAGTCGTCTGCTGCACAATCTCAGGTCCGAGTACAACACTCTCACCTGATTCGTACCAACACAATGGAGTTCTACACCTCCTACCATACAATGCTTCATATGGAGCCATACCGATACTAGCATGAAAACTATTATTATAAGTAAACTCCACCAACGGCAAATAACTATCCCAAGAACCACTCTGCTCCAACACACAAGCTCTCAACAAATCCTCCAAGGATTGGATAGTTC
Source organism: Lathyrus oleraceus (assembly GCF_024323335.1). NCBI lineage: Eukaryota > Viridiplantae > Streptophyta > Magnoliopsida > Fabales > Fabaceae > Lathyrus > Lathyrus oleraceus. Next base: position 197,297,849 of record NC_066582.1, on the reverse strand, counting down.
TTTCAGTCTGACCGTCAGTCTGAGGATGATAAGCTGAACTCAACCTCAACTTAGTCCCCAACGCTTTCTGCAAACTTTCCCAAAATCTAGAAGTAAATCTGGGATCTCTATCAGACACAATACTGGATGGAATACCATGCAGCCTCACTATCTCCTCAATATACAACTCTGCCAACTTCTCTAAAGAGTGATTAATCTTCATCGGCAAGAAATGCGCCGACTTAGTCAATCGATCCATAATCACCCAAATAGAATCATTACCTTTCACCGTCCTCGGCAATCCCGTCACAAAATCCATGGAAATGCTATCCCACTTCCATTCAGGAATCTTCAAAGGTTGCATCATACCTGTCGGTTTCTGATGTTCAATCTTTGACTTCTGACAAGTCAAACAGGCATACACAAACTTAGCAATATCTCTTTTCATACCAGCCCACCAAAACAATTTCTTCAAATCTTGATACATTTTAGTTGCACCTGGATGGATACTCAATCCACTCCTATGGCCCTCTTCAAGAATACTCTTTTTCAATTCCGACACCTCAGGAACACAAACTCTACCTTTAAATCGCAGGATGCCATTCTCATCAATCTCAAAATTACCACCATTACCCTGGTTAACCATAGTAATATGATCAACTAGAGCGACATCAACTTGCTGACCATTCCGAATATCCTCCAGAATTCTACTAGTCAACTTCAGCATACCCAACTTTACACTATCGGCGGAAACTTCACAACCCAAACTCATATCACGGAACTGTTCAATTAACTCAAGCTCCCGAACCATCATCATAGACATATGTAGAGACTTTCTACTCAGCGCATCTGCAACTACATTAGCCTTACCAGGATGATAACTCAATTCGAAGTCAAAATCCTTCAGTAATTCTAACCACCTTCTCTGCCTCATATTTAACTCTTTTTGATCAAACAGATACTTCAGACTCTTGTGATCACTGAACACTTCGAATCTGGAACCATACAGATAATGTCTCCACATTTTCAACACAAATACCACAGCTGCAAGTTCTAGATCATGCGTAGGATAATTCCTCTCATGAACTTTCAACTGTCTAGAAGCATAAGCTACAACTTTACCATCCTGCATCAAAACACCACCAAGACCCATCAAAGAAGCATCACAATAAACAACGAAGGACTCACCAGGTTTAGGCAAGATCAACACTGGAGCACTGGTCAACCGCCTCTTCAACTCAACAAAACTCGCTTCACAAGCTGTATCCCACACATACACTTGACTCTTCTTAGTCAACTGCGTCAATGGCAATGCCAACTTAGAGAAGCCCTCAATAAATCTGCGATAATAACCAGCTAACCCCAGAAAACTGCGTATTTCAGTAGCAGACTTCGGAGTCTCCCACTGTAATACAGCAACAACTTTAGCAGGATCAACAGAAATCCCACCACTCGAAATCACATGGCCAAGGAAACTCACTTCCTTCAACCAGAACTCACATTTAGATAACTTTGCATATAATTTCTTTTCTCTTAACACCTGCAAAACAATTCTCAGATGTCCTGCATGCTCTTCTTCCGTCTTAGAATATATCAATATATCATCTATGAACACCACAACAAAATTATCAAGGTACGGATGAAATATACGATTCATATATTCCATAAACACACCTGGAGCATTAGACACACCGAACGGCATCACAGTGTATTCATAATGACCATACCTCGTACGGAAAGCAGTCTTCGCAATATCCCCTGACTTCACTCGGATCTGATGATAACCCGACCGCAAATCAATCTTACTGAAAACATGAGCTCCAACCAACTGGTCCATCAAATCATCAATCCTCGGCAATGGATACCGATTCTTGATAGTCACCTTATTCAACTGCCGATAATCGACACACAACCTCATCGTACCTTCTTTCTTCTTCACTAACAATACTGGTGCACCCCAAGGAGAAACACTTGGACGCACAAACTTCTTCTCAAGCAATTCTTCAAGTTGCTTCTTCAGTTCAACTAATTCAGTCGCCGACATTCTATAAGGAGACATCGACACTGGACTCGTACCTGGTACTAAGTCAATGGCAAATTCGACTTCACGTTCTGGAGGTAATTCACTTACATCCTCCGGAAACACATCCTGAAATTCACAGACAACAGGCAAATCTACACTCACCACTTTCTTATCTGCTTGCAGAGACGCAAATAGAGCGAATATCTGAGCTTCATCTTTCATAAATTCCCCCACCTGCCTAGCAGATAGAAATCTTGCCTCATCATTCTCACCAACTTCAGAAAACCGCACCGTCTTCCTATAGCAGTTGATAAGCACGCCATAGAATTCTAGCCAATTCATTCCCAGAATAATATCAATTTGGTGCAAGGGTAAGCACACCAAATCAACCACGAACTCTCTCTCAAAGATCGTCAAATGACAACCTCGACAGACAACAGAAGTCTTCACAGAACCATTAGCAGGAGTATCTATCACCATACTTCCGCCTAGGGACGACATAATCACACCAATCCTGGTCGCACACTCATACGAAATAAACGAATGAGTAGCACCAGTGTCAACAATAGCAAGCAATTCAACATTATTTATCAAGCAAGTACCTTTAATCAGATTATCTTCTTTAGGAGCTTCAGCCCCACTCAGAGCAAACACCCTACCAGTAGTATGAGCTGCAGTAGCCGCTTTCTTCGATTTCGAGCACTGCGAACTGATATGGCCTTTCTCGCCACAATTAAAACACGTCGGACCAGCATCCTTACATTCAGTAACTCTATGACCAGCCTGACCGCATCGGAAACATCTCAGCACTCTCTTGGTACAGCTATCAGCACGGTGGCCTGGCTCGCCACACTTGAAACATTTACCAGCTATGGAAGATCCTCCCCCACTTGGCTTCTTCTCATCTACCACTTTCTGCTTACCTTTACCATTCGGAGATGCATAAGGACTACCACGATCCTTATTCTTCTTCTCACTAAGACTCTTGTAATGAGCAGTCCTAGCCTTGCTATCTTCATCAAATATCCTGCACTTATTAACCAGTGTAGGAAACCTACGAATCTCCTGGTAACCAATGCCTTGTTTGATCTCGGGACGCAACCCGTTCTCAAACTTGACACACTTGGATTCCTCAGCATCAGCATCATTATAATGAGGACAATACTGCACCAGCTCCTCAAACTTCGAAGCGTAACCAGCAACAGACATGTTACCCTGCTTCAGTTCTAGAAATTCCATCTCCTTCTTACATCGCACATCAGCAGGAAAATATTTCTCCAGAAAGGCCGTCTTGAACCTTTCCCAAGTCATCTCAGCACCTGGTACTGCAATTCTCTGGCGAGTGTTATCCCACCAGTTTTCAGCCTCTTCAGATAACATATGCGTACCAAACTGCACCTTCTGTGCTTCAGTACACGTCATCACTCGGAAAATCTTCTCAATTTCCTTCAGCCAAATCTGAGCACCATCTGGATCATAGCGTCCTTTGAATGTAGGAGGGTTATTCTTCAGAAACCTTCCCAAATTCCTAAACTCGTCGACCGGTGGATTCTGCTGCGCCTGCATAGCCTGCGCCATAGCAGTCAAAGCCTCAGCAATCGCACGGTCATTCTCTCCAGCCATACTCTGCATAACACAACTACAACTGTTAAATATCGACAGTGTCATTTACGCTAATCGACCAACAGGGAAAACATCACATTATGACTCGACTGGACTGACCATGCTCTGATACCACTAATGTAACACCCTTCTACCCAAACGACATATTTAATTAATTTATCAGAGTACAACATGTAGAAGAGTTTACATTTCACATCATATAATACTTATCACATCAGAGAATAAAATTATTATTTATTTTGCTAAAATTTCGCAGCGGACAACATCAGGAATATGTCATGCATCATATGACAATTCATAAAATATCTTAACATTTAAATATCATAGACAACGTAAATCATAACTCGTTTATCTATCGAATCCCATAACCCCGGTGTCACATGACCAGAGCATTTGACTCGACTCTGTAGAATAACTCTACACTTATTCTTCAAACCTCAACAAAAGCTACTCTTCATTATCTGCACATTGCTCATCATAGATGAACATAAACACATGCAGAAGGGGTGAGAATTTCATTATTAAACAATAATATAACGACAGAATATAATATAAACATATTGCACACATGTCAACACAGTTCATCATCAATCATCATCATTATAATCACAACTCATGAACATCAACAAAACAACACATCAATTGCAATGCACACACCCATGCATGACTCAACACGACTCGGTATACCCATTTTGTGACCACTACAGGATCACCACTCCCAGATTCATCACCATAGAATCCGAGTTCCCCGTAAGGAACCAAGCCTCTCAACAAGCCCGGAGTCAACAACATCATTGGAACTCAGTCCGTTCATCACTAGGCATCGGCCTTTCATGAATGCATGCACATCAAACATGCATCATAATCATCATAGCAACAACAACATCATATAGTCATGTTATCATCATCATTAATAATATGATATACAACTCAACAAAACAACAACAACATTTCATCGATTTCACATCATTACATAACACATTTATTATTAAACATGTACATTCAACATGTAATCATCATAAACACCTCATACACTATCATATAATCACTATTAATTGTTATAATACAATTACAGCGACCTACTAAGAGTCTCGCAACTCAACGTACTCCAAACTCATTAACATCAGATTCTGGATTTATCAGTTCGCGCCGCCAACATAGGTTCGCGTCGCGAATAATCAATTTCGCTTCAGTTCGCGCCGCGAACGAAGGATCGCGTCGCGAACAGTGAATTACAGAACTCCTCTGAATCCTGCTCAGTTCGCGCCGCGAACTGAGCTTCGCGCCGCGAACGCGCGCGAACAGAACTCCCCTGCTACGAAAACCAGCGCAGCTTTGCCTCTTTGCTCGCTATAACTCACACCACACGGCTAACAATCCAAAATCAACATTCAACAGTTATATATACACAACATACTTCGATTACAATACATATAACGTCACAAAACTCACAGATCGGACAATTTCCCTCAAAAACCCCAACTTTCCCAATATCCCTAAAATTCCCAAAATCTATCAACGATCCCACAGATATCGCGAAATTGCTCGCATATTAACGTTTAATAAGATTCAGACCCCTTACCTTTTTGGATTGAAGGAAACTCTGAGCACTCTTTGGCCTTTTCCTCTTCCTTCCCTTTCTCTTCTGCAGTTCTTTCTCTTTTTCTGACTCTGAAGCAAAACACGTGAAAACCAACTGAGTTCTCCTTTTGGCCTCTTATATCCAATTCCACCTTTACCCTTCCACTCTTCATATTCCATTTATTTTATTTATTTAATTATTATTAAAATAAATAACATCTATAATAATAATAATAATTCCCAAAATCTCAACTTTATTTAATTAAATTAATAACATAATATTAACTTAATTAAATAATTCTCTTATTTTAAATCGGGGTGTTACAGCCGCCGCCTCATTAACGCCGCAAATAGCCCGATTGCTCTGAGGTGCTCAAGTGCCGTCTACAAGCCGCCACTAGCGCCCTACGCCCACGGACCCGGTCCCGGTCCCCGAGTCGGACCGAAGCCGGTGTCGCCGGTGGCGACACCGGCGAGTGGTTGTAAGGTTGGGACAAGTGGCATAATGCTTGAGACCACCATATGTGTTCATGTGGCACTTTATCCTCTTTTGTCCTTTTGTTGAGTTAATGATATTAACTCTTTATAAGGAATTACAAAGTGAGTAAATCTTCCAATGTGGGACTTTATCTCATGCATTTATTAGCATTAACTCACTTCCACCATTTGTCATTTTGGAACACACTTGTATTTAATAAATTACAACAATCCGCCACTTGTTCTAATAATGACAAATCCAATTCCAGAATATAGAAAGCAAAAAAATGTTAATACAATTAGGTATCTTTCGATTTGAACTTAACCTTAGTAAAGACAACGCAAAGCCTAATCGGAACGTTAGGTAGCTATGCTTTGAACCATTATCCCATGTGATCAGACCGGCGTTGCTATACACACACTTTTAGAGGTTCTTCACCTACATACCTCGCCTGGCACTATTTATGGCCATGTGCTTTTCCTGTTTTCATGAATTTTTCATGAGAGAAACTCCAACTCTCACCTTAAGACGGCACCATCTTGAAGTTCATATAGGTGAAGTTCAATTCGTATCTATTTCTTGAGATACGTATCTTCCTTGATATAGAACTTCATTAAGAGTTTCTTTGAAAACTCAACCCTCAGTTTGTAATCGTCAACATTATCGCGGAATGTTGCATAACCTTCTGAATCAACGACTTGTTGTTACCCATTGAATCTTAGGTTAAGATGTGTTAACTTCAGATTGGGTTGTTATCATTGTCGGAACCCTTATTCAAGGAGTTTTAATCCCATACCTTTCGAGGTAGTCTTTACTAAATCTCTGGCCAGTGGTTTAGTAAATGAATCAGCCAAATTATAGCTTGTTTGTATATATGTTAGTGAAATGATCCCATCCTTTATCATTTTTCTCACGAGAGAGTGTCTAAGACCTATGTGTCTAGACTTTCCATTGTACACTTCACTGAACGCTCTAGCCAGGGTGGCTTGACTGTCACAATGTATCAATACTTTTGAAACATTATCTTTAGCTAACGGAACCTCCAATAAGAGGTCCCTCAACCATTCTGCTTCTTGTCCAGCAAACGCAAGAGCCACAAACTCTGATTCCATGGTTGAGAGAGTAATGCATATTTGTTTCTTGCTTTTCCAAGAAATCGCACCTCCAGCTAATGTGAATATCCACCCAGTTGTAGATTTATAATCTCCAACACTTGATATCCAACTTGCGTCGGTATATCCTTCTAGTACGGCAGGAAACTTACCATAATGAAGGCCAAGATTTTTGGTCTTTAACAAATATCCGAAAATCCTAGTTATGGCCTTCCAATGTTCATCATTTGGATTGCTAGTAAATCTACTCATCTTACTAACTGCAAAAGCTATGTCAGGTCTGGTGCATTGCATTAAGTACATTAGACATCCAATTGCACTTGCATATTCCAGTTGTGCCACGGTTCTCCCATTGTTCTTTTGAAGTTTGACACTAGGATCGAATGGAGTGTTTACTTCCTTAAAGTTTAGGTGTTTGAACTTTTCCAACATTTTCTCAATATAATGTGTTTGATTAAGTTCATAACCCCCACTATTTCATTTTACTTTGATCTCTAGTATAGTGTCAACTAGTCCAAGATCTTTCATCTTGAATGTGGAAGTCAAAAATTTCTTTGTTTCTAATATTCCATTCATTTCATTGTTGATAATCAACATGTCATCAACATATAGACATAGAAATATCACAACACTTCCGCGCACCTTTGTGTACAAGCATTTGTAACAAGAGTTTGGAACAAACCCATTTGAAATTATGGCGGTGTCAAATTTTTGATGCCTGTTTTAAACCGTATAAAGACTTAACAAGTTTGCATACCTTTTGTTCATTTCCAGGAAGCATGAAGCCTTCTGGTTGCTCCATGTAGATCTCCTCATCGAGATCTCCGTTTAGGAATGCTGTTTTAACATCCATTTGATGAACAATAAGATTATTCAAGGAAGCTAGTGCAAACAGGATTCTAATTGTCGTAGTTTTTGCTACCGGTGCATATGCGTCAAAATAATCGACACCTTCCTTTTGTCTAAATCCTTTTGCTACTAGTCTAGTCTTGTAGGTGTTTAATGTACCGTTACTATGATACTTTTTCCTAAACACCCACTTGCATCCAATGGGTCTTGATCCTTTTGGAAGATCAACTAGTTCCCAAGTATGATTTGACATAATTGAATCCATTTCATCTTGGATAGCATATTTCCAAAAAGAAGCGTCCCTAGAAGCCACTGCTTCCTTATATGTTTTAGGATCATCTTCTACTTGAAGAATAATAGGAATTTTATGAACATCATTCTTGCTATTTCCTTCAACTAAATAAAGAGAAATGAGTTGGGAATTGATTTCATCTGGTCCTATATCCTTAGTTTTTCGTGCCCTTTTGCTTCTCCTTGGTTCTGATTGTGTTTCAACAATTTGTGTCGAATCTTTGTCACGAGATTCTTCAATTGTGGGATTTTCGGGTCTCTTATCCTTTGTGATGAGATTTTCAAAGAATTCCACATCTCTGGATTCAACAATTACATTAGACTTTAGATTTAGAAGTCTGTATGCTTTGCTATTTGGTGCATATCCTATGAAGGCACATCTGATTCCTCGAGGACCCAATTTTGTCCTTTTGAGATCCATGTTCCTGTAATAAGCTACACACCCCCACACTCTGAAATAACCAATACTTGGTGGTCTTCCTTTCCATTTCTCATATGGAGAAATACCAGTTGTTTTTAAAGGAATCTTGTTCATTATGTGACATGCGGACAATAGTGCTTCACCCCATAAATTAAATGGTAATTCTGAATGCATTAACATATCATTTATCATCTCTTGATATGTTCTATTTTTTCTTTCGGCCATGCCATTTTGTTGTGGTGTGCGGGGCGCAGAACATTCGTGTATGATGCCATATTCTTCACAATATGCATCAAATTCTGCTGAGAAATATTCTCCGCCTCTATCGCTCCTAAGTATACCCCACACAGTCTTCGTCGTCGTTGAAACAACGATTTTCTCAAACACATTCGCATCCACACAATGATGAATGTAGAATAACGCTTTCTGGTTTTTCTTCCTCGTATCTCTTTGCGCGTTTCTATGTTCCTCTGTCACATCCACTGCAACCGGAACATAATCATCGGTAACAAGATTATGAATGTCTTGAGCACCGAACAACACATGCATTTGAATCATCCACCGATTCCAATTCTTTCCATCAAACACCAGAAGCTTAGTATTCAAATTGTTTTCGTCGTCCATCTTCGCTCTTGTGCACTGAAACTCAAACAGATCTCTGATCTCACCAAAACACCCGTGTTTCTCGATTCCGCAAAATCAAGAAATGCAATTCTGTTACGATTCTGATCGTGAATTCAAGAAAACAAAATCAATCACACACGCTTCACCGAACACTCATGTTTCTCTGTGATTCAAACTGGAGCTCTAGATATCAACTGTTGTTGTACAAGGTTGAAGATGATAGAAGAGAGAGAAAGAGAAGAGAAAGGGAAAATGTTATAACAAACTTTAAAGGAGAGAGAAACTCTATTCACTTATAAAAACTAATTACACATTTGTTTAAATACACAAATCAAAATTCCACGTATGCATAATAAAGTAATACTAAAATTCAAAAACTAAACACCACTTATGAATCTCAAGTATATATCTAACAATATCGTCTGTATTCAAACTCTAATAATAATATCTATTTATATTTATATATCAACGTTAACTATTTAAACAAAAATGTTATAGTAGTTATTGCCCACAATGTAAAAGTTCTGAAACCAGGTTGGCAGGCAAACCATTGATAACCTTCATGCATAGCCCGTGGGGATGGCATTCTGCCTTTATGATCATCCATGCGTCACATCCTTCCTTCCTTCCTTCTCTCTCAAACGTTAATGTCGTGGTCCTTACTGCTACTGTCCTTAGTTTGTCACCGTATACACACCCATTGCAACCCAAAAATGAATATACCAATTTCACTGCCCAAAAGCACAGTCACTAATTTGTCTCCTTCTCTGACCCTACATAACATAACCCCATACACACAACACAAAAACAATAACAAAACATTCCCAGTACAATTCACACATATTGCTACTTGCTCCTTTATTTCCATCCCTCTCATTTTCCTTACTTTCAAATTTGAACATAAAATAATATCTATCACCTTTCTTCTTACTCTTAAAATCACTTTTCTTTTTCTTTACAACAAAAATAGAAACACAAATAACTCTTCACCTTTATTTTCAAATTTCAATTTCCTCATTTTGGTACCAACCTTCAACTACACTTTCACTTTTTCATGCTTTTGTTTTTCAATTTCAATTCCGCCACAAATTAACACTACCATGACCGCCGCCCAAGGAATGCAGTTAACCAGACCTCCGCCGCTCGATGATCATCCCGTCGACGGAATTCCAGTTTCAGAGGTTCCTTCCTCCGACATTCCGTCATTACCGACGGTTGCATTTGACCGGAGTAACTGTTCAGGTAGAACAACAGTCTCTCCGACATCAGTGATCGCATTCGAAGATGAGAGCAACGGTGTTTCCGAGTCATCGTGCGAATTGAGTACCAAACATTCGCGCGAGTCTTCAATCATGAGAAATTCAAACGGTGAAAAAGAGAGTTTGGATTGGTGTTCAGCGTTGAGTTCAGATTACGCATCGTCTCGTGTTTCTTTCTCGAAAAACAACAACGAACCTATTTCAACATCCAACGTGGATTCTGATTCTGAAAACGATGACTGCAAACCGGGAGAGCCGGTTAAGAGAGACTCCATTAGGAAAGGGAAGAAAGGTTCGTGTTACCGGTGTTTCAAAGGTAGCAGGTTAACGGAGAAAGAAGTTTGTCTTGTTTGTGATGCTAAGTATTGTGGGAATTGTGTGCTTAGAGCTATGGGATCAATGCCAGAAGGAAGAAAATGCGTTGGTTGCATCGGGTATCCGATTAACGAGTCGAAAAGGGGTAGTTTGGGAAGATGTTCTCGGTTGCTTAAACGATTGCTTAATCGGTTGGAGGTTAGACAGGTAATGAAGGCTGAAAGATTTTGTGAAGTGAATCAGCTTCCTCCTAATTGTGTTTGTGTTAATGGAAATCCTCTTTCATTTGAGGAACTAGTTACACTGCAAAACTGTTCTAACCCTCCTAAGAAGTTAAAGCCTGGGAACTATTGGTATGATAAAGTATCTGGTTTTTGGGGGAAGGTAGCTACCTCTCTTTCTTTATCTTTGTTTACTTAATAATTTTCTCTATGCATTAATATTTAGCGTCGGTTAGAAGTAACTTATTTGCCGGTTAGAAGTAACTTATTTGCGCTTATCTGCTAGCTTAAACACGTGTGAAACGGTACGACAAAATTTATGAAAACAACTTATGACATGTCTGTTAGCTTTTTTCAGCTATGCACTACAGGATAACTTTTAAAAACAACTTGTTACTGATTATATCAAAACAAATTGACTATATTATAGAAATAGTTTATATATAATAGCTTACCTATGTAATATATTCACACAAAAAAACACTTCCATGCAATGTAACAAAGACACTTCAAATTGAAGGTGCGTTTGGTGTCCACACATGTCATTGTCCGGAATGTATGGTTATTATTTAATTACTGTATTGTCTCAAATTATTACCCGTGTATGGTGTGTGAATCTGTTTATTTTTTTATATGTTGGTGTGTGTATGCATTGGTGCTTTATAGCTTATGTGATAAGTGCTTATACTAATAGTGCTTAATTAAGTTGTTAATCAAAACTTATTTGTCTTGTTGTTTGAAATTGAGTTTTACATGACGTGTTGTGTGTTTTTTAGGAAGGACAGAAGCCTTGCAGTATTATTAGTCCTCATCTGAATGTTGGAGGACCCATCAAACAGGATGCTAGCAATGGAAATACTCAGGTTTTCATCAATGGTCGAGAAATAACAAAAGTAGAACTTCGAATGTTGCAGGTTGTAAATTCAATTCATGCAAGTACTAATAGAAAATTATAGGCTTTGTCTTAATCGTTTATGTTCTTTTGCTTTCAAACAAAAAATGATATTGAAAAGATGTTTTGGTTGGGCAGTTGGCGGGAGTTCAGTGTGCTGGTAACCCACATTTTTGGGTCAATGAAGATGGTTCATACCAAGAAGAGGGACAAAAAAATACCAGAGGGTATATATGGGGAAAGGTAACATTTCTTTTGAAAACTTTTCTCTTGTTTTACTATTTTTAATTTTGCAATATTACACACTCTTGTTTTACTTGATAGGCTGGAACGAAGCTTGTATGTGCGTTCCTTTCCCTGCCAGTTCCTTCTAGATATTCAACTTCATGTGGGTTTCTATCCTCCAATGTAGTTGCTAGGACGGTTCCTGATTACACCGATCATGGAGTAGTTCACAAGCTCCTCTTAGTTGGTTATAGTGGTTCTGGGACAAGCACTATTTTTAAGCAGGTATTTTTTATTTAGTAATAATTGGGTTTCCTATTTCTCTCTGCTTTTTGTTTTATGCTTGAAACTTTCTTTTAGTCAGGAAAAATTCCTTTGGACAATATATGTTCAAAAGCTTACTTTCATTAAAATTATAATTTTTAAGTCAATTAAACAAGCTAACATGGAAAAAGCTTCTATGAGTATTCAGTCATAAGGAGTATGATCTTGTCGGTCATAATAATATGCATTTATGTGGATACACAATCATGTGTATTATAATTCTTGGGTTGGATGAACATTCATGTTAGGCTTCTGTAACTGGCTTGATAGTTGAACATATTACATGATTATATGCAGTTACACGGGCAACTGAAGAAGCTTTGTTGACTTCAAACTATTGAGCTGCTTTTGAGCTATTTAAAACTTATAAATGTGCTATGATACATGACCTGACTTGTGAAATTGGAAAATTCTCAAATAAATTTTAAACCTCCATTCCCATCCTCTGGGGAAAAAATTGACTGTTGCTGTCGATAACTAGCTATGTTGTGCTCTTCTATGTCAGCATGCCTGTTGTTGCTTAAAGATAGAGAGATCAACATATTTATCAAGTTGTAAATACTTTTGTCAGGCCAAGATTCTTTACAAAAGCACCCCCTTCTCAGAAAAAGAACGTGGAAATATAAAGTTGACCATTCAGACCAATGTCTATGCCTATCTTGGCATACTTCTTGAGGGCCGTGAGCGTTTTGAAGAAGAAAGTTTGGGGAATTTAAAGAAAAATCAATCTTTACTTTATACTACAGGTTTGAGTTTAATGTTTTCCCTCCTTTTCATCCCTACCAAAATATGTTCATTTTTATTGAATTTTGACTCATTAGCTCATTAGCGAAGCTTTCTTTCTTTTTAAAACATTACATATGTGATATGTGGCTTAGTAAGCTTCAACTATACCATTTGTTTGTTGTTCTAATGGTTTTATTATTTTGAGTAATATTTTTTCAGACTTCAAATATTTGACATGCATTTTATCAAAAGCAAAATGTTCATAAGCTAGTACCATTTTGGGTATAGGAACCAGTCCGAAACATGGCAACAAGACAGTTTATTCCATTGGCACAAGACTGAAAGCATTCTCTGATTGGTTACTGAAAACAATGGTTTCGGGCAAGCTTGATGCTATCTTTCCAGCCGCTACTCGTGAATATACTCCATTGATTGAGGAGTTATGGAATGATTCAGCCATTAAGGCCACCTATGAAAGAAGAAACGAAATCGAAATGCTACCCAGTGTTGCTAGTTATTTCTTAGAGCGGGTACAGGATCATTCTTTTATTGAGTTTACTTTTTATCATTATTTTAAACTTTTTGACTCAACTACATATGACCTTTGAACTGAGAGATAACATATTTATTTGTCATTCCCTTGCATATAGAAGAAAATGTAAGTAGAAGGGTGTGTGTGGTTACTTACGGGTGGAAAAATTAAGGAATATATCGGTGCTGAATTCTGTAGCTTTCAAAGATAACAGGATTCTTAATTGATGAGTATAATTAAATTTTTATTTTATTATAGGTATGAAATACAGTGTAGGAACAATTGTGTCAAACATTATACACTTCACGCTACCTTGTTGTATGCTTCTTTTGAGCATTAAGCTTCATTAGGATTATTTGTGCAAGTATTTGTACAATGTTTGTGCCTTTATTTACTTTCATAGTTCTTTTCTATTTGTTATCTCGTGAAGAAAATTGCTAGGTCAGTGGCTTTGAGAATCTAACATGTTAATTGTTGTTTAGGCTATTCAGATACTAAGGACTGATTATGAACCCTCGGATATAGATATCCTTTATGCTGAAGGAGTTACTTCATCCAATGGGCTGGCAAGTGTAGAGTTTTCATTTCCTCAATCAGCTCCTGTAGAAGCTGGCGATACTGATGATCTTCATGATTCTTTGGCTAGGTAAGAAAAAATATTTGGGCCTTCTTATATATCAGAAATATTCTGGATAGCTCTGCCCCTGTGGTCCAATTGCTGTATATTATATTAGCTCTTGTGAAACAGAAAAACTTAAGATAATGGCAAAGGTGGTAACTTGTAAGGAAAATTTAAGACATGAATGGTGCCAACTCTAGAAACTAAGACATGGTGTCTAGTAACAAGGCATGTCCATCTCTTCTCATGTCTAACAAATAAACACCTCTAAGCAGTCCCATGAGCATAACTCCACAGACAAGCCAAGAAAGTCATCATATACCAAATTTTATCGTGAGATGACGAAAGTGTCCTTGAAAATTCTAGTATTCCTTTCCAACCGAAGACACTAGAGAACAGCTAAGATAGCACTACGACAGAGCTACCCCCGAGCTTTTAAGCGTTTCTATGATATCCCAAACCTCTAAAGTTAATAAGGAGAAATTGATTGAAGTTCCTAGAGATGATCCAATTCTCATAGAAAATTATTTTGTAGCTCAGGTTTAATGTGTTCTTGTGCTTGAAGACATAGTGGAAATTCCTTCCATTGAAGCGCATGGAATTGAAATACACAAATTCTTGTGATCTGTATAGATAACTCTTTTTACCTAAGAAAATGTTTCAATTGAGATAGATGCCTTTCCTTAACTAGCTTTAGTTTTTGCATCAGTTGATGCTTTAAATTCATTTTTGCAGTCACCAAATGTTATCACAGTGCAATTTGAGTCAGGTTTACCATATAAAGTTTACCTGTGTTTCATTTATTTATTTTCAATTATTGGAATATTTATTTCCAAAAGTAAATCACAATTATGTCAGAACAATATGGCAATGTTGCTGATTTTCACAAGCTTGAGTCAAATGAGAAAATTTTGTGCTTAGAAACCATGCCTGTGTTTAAATACATTTTTTTTGGGAGGAGGGGTGATCCTTAGAAAAGCGGCTATAAACTGTTTCTGATCTGTAGCTCTGATCTCTTTGGTTGATTCACAGGTATGAGCTAATTACAATACATGCAAGAGGGCTAGGAGATAATTGCAAGTGGCTAGAAATGTTTGAGGACGTTGGATTGGTCATCTTCTGTGTTTCCTTGAGCGACTATAATCAGTTTTCTACTGACGGAAACAGTTGTCTCACAAACAAGATGATATTGAGCAGGAAACTTTTCGAAACCATTGTTACTCATCCAACTTTTGAGCAAATGGACTTCCTGTTGTTATTAAACAAAATGGACGAGTTTGAGGAGAAAATAGAACACATTCCACTGACTCAGTGTGACTGGTTCTCTGATTTTCATCCAATAATTAGCCATAATCGCCCTGGCAGCAACAACAACATTAACAATAATCCGTCCCTAAGTCAGCTTGCTTCCCATTACATAGCAGTTAAGTTTAAGAGGCTTTATTCATCTCTTACAGGGCAAAACTTGTATGTGTCCTTGGTGAAGGGGCTGGAACCTGATAGTGTTGACGCATCACTTAAATATGGAAAGGAGATTTTAAAGTGGAACGAGGAGAAACCAAACTTTAGCTTAAGTGATGACTCGATGCACAGCATCGAGGCAAGTTCGTTCTCTCATTAACTGTTAGTTAAAGTTAAAGCTAGTGTTGTAAACTTGTAAGTCATCCTTGTGACGTCGATTCTCTTCATGTACATATATGCCAACTAGGAGTAGAAACACGCAAGCACATACCTTCAATTGGCTATCGAGTTCTAATATGCCCTTGACATTGTTTGGTGGCACATCTTGTGCCAGAGAGATGAAGGTGTTCTGTTCAAATCCATTTTTTCACACTAATATAATATATAGATGCTTATATATTGCTGTGTCAGCTAGGCCTTCAGCTTGTATAGGTTGCAAATAGACTTTTCTCTAAATCACATTATCTCTACGTGTGCGATTGTAGAAATTAATTTTCTGAAATAACTAAAAGCTATATCAACTTGAAATTAATTTTCTGAAATAACTAAAAACTATATCAACTTGAGATAAGCATTTCTTACTACATAATAATTGTAACCATTTTTTACTTCTAATAAATCCATCTTCTCTATTTCTCTATTTTCTAGCTTGAAACTTATTTGTGTATAATTGAATATCACCATTTAAAGAGGAAGCACGGTCATTGAATGGCCGAGGGTACCCTGTATTTTCTTTTTGTGTGGGGCTTCAACCAATGAAAGGACAAAGACATTGATAACGGAAAAAGAAAGAAAAAAGAAAAAGAAGAAAATATATATACCTCTCGGTCATTCAATGACTGAGCTCATTCTTTGCTGAATCTCGTTTTATATCATTGACCAATGAATAAACGAGTGTATTTAGAAAATGGGACAGTTGAGTAATTTTTTTAAAATTTAGGATATTTTAGAATTTGATTTTAAAAAAAGAGACATCGAGGTTAATAACTCTGAGATTGGCTTTCTAATAAATGCATAGCACTACTTCATTCGTCTATGTTTTTAAAAAACATGTTTTTGAAGAAATATTTCTATTAAAGATTATATCAAATGCATGATGGTTCCACGAAAGCATGACCACATTCGTGATCTCCAAATGATGGATGTGTGCATGTGACCAAAGTAATTGTTCAATAAATTGCAATTGCAATTGCAATATTATTTCTGATTGGCGTTTCAGTGCATGCTCAATTCTCACTCAAAAGCTGACATTTTGTTTCTCTACATTGGCAAAGCATAGCTCAGCCTCAGTGATTAGTCAACAGCTGGATGTACAAAACATTATAAAATCTCCTACAATCAAAAGGAGTAGTTCCTTAGTGAAACAAAACGTAGTGGGGGTGGCCCAACAATGATTGTTACCCTTTTATAAAAAAATATATATAATTCGCTTAAAATAAAGTGCTTATTCGTGGGGATAGCACTAGCTTCCCCTGCCTTCCTTCAGTGCTGTGTAGGGTAGCACATATTATTGATTACTCAATTAATAATTGATTTCTATGTTCATTATTAATAACAATTTACTCAATATTTACATGCAAGGTCCTGCAGTGATTATACTCTACGAGTTTAACTAGCAGGAATAAAATAAACAAATAAAGACAAACCCAATTATTTCATTCAGAATCAGATTCTGGTATCATTTCAGTCAAATTTCTCATGTTTAATTTTAGTTGATGTATTATTTACTACGGAACAAATTTCAGTCAACAAAGAAAGCATCCACCACATAATGTATCATCATCAACTATGGCGTGAAAATGAACACTACCTTTTTACAAAAGTTGGAAATCCTTTTTCTATGCATAAGTAGAACTTCTCCCCATACAATATTAATTCAAATTACACCATGACTTCCCAATATTGTAACAAATATCCAAAGCCAACTCTACAAGCAGCTCAAAAACAGAAGAGGAAAATTTAAAAAATATAAATAATTTAAGCGACAAGAAACATAAACTAACAAATCAACCCCTGTATATTCCAGCAGCATACAAAATTACCACCAATTCAGTCTTCCTGCGGCCTTTAGAAACATCTCACAAATAATATTTCATGTTCAGTTTCCAAAATTGAATAAAATCGCCTACCACTTTGCCATCTCATGTCTCAAAGTCTTCTTGAACAGTAGGAAGACCCCCTTCTATGATAAAACTCGGGTTAAGAAACTTTGCCACAAAAGCCCATAATTTATATACATCCTCAAAATTAGTCAGAAATCCCAATGAAGCCGTGACAACTTCAAGCCTTACATAGCTGCCTTTTCCATCACGCCGGCCACTCTCCATGGGCTTGCAAAGCGCCGTGTCTTCAAGATTCAGAGCTACACGCTGATGTCTTGAGTTATCGAGAATCTTTATATGGCTGAGAATACCAATACCGAGAGAGATTCCTTCTTTTTCAGCCAGCTTTTGAACAATCTCAGGATTGATTAGCCCCCTACTTCTGTCCCTGAGGTTGAAAGCAACAGCTGCACCTCTTTCATATTTTATTTTTGGGCCATAGATATGAACAAGGTTTACTTTTTCATCCCCATTAGAAACGGGTAACTTTAGTTGCAGTAGTGAAGTGACGAGCCAGTTAATCAAAAACCGAAGTCTAAGCGTAGTTTTATTGAGACCAAGCATATCGACATGATCAATATTTCGACATACAATCTCGGTGTCCCTTCTGCCCCAATCTTGCCCATCACCATATTCTCCGTCACTACTGACCTCTTCATCATCTAAACTAGTTGCAGATATGTCCCCTATCTCCAAGCTCTCTCTTACATGCTCTTTACGATTGTCTTCCATGCTAAATGACACTCTTCTTCCTCTGCCATTGTGTTCGTCATCTTCCAAGCCAATTAGCCTACTACCATCAAATCGATTCCCTTCTCTCCGACCCAACAACCTAAACTCACCTTCAGTTTCCCGTCTTATAGCACTCTCTTTTATCTCAGAGCATATTTCAGAGGCAGAGCCATTCTCCAAGCTTCGATGCCGAGCAAGAGATGTTGAATTATTGAGCCAAGATCCTCCCATATCATGAGTTCCATTCTGAACTGCTTCACTGGTTCCAGGTTCTTCCATTATCTCACTAACATGTGGACGATCTGACCCATTTCCATTTATTGAATAATGATGAACTTCTTCAACATACTCTTCTTCAGGGACCTCTTTGACACGGTCTAGTTCTTGTGACATTAGGACAGCAGCATCAAATGATAGAACACGGTGATCATCATGAGAAGCTAGATGAACCTCTCTGTCATCATACATAGGACTTGGTTTTGGAGAATGTTGTTTCTGGTTCTTTCTCCCATTAAACCAGAAAGATGGTAGGGGAGAAGCTATCTTCTGTTTATTCGATTGACCTGCATTGTCTGACCCCAATGGACTTTGACCCAAGTCAATCCAAAATGAGTTGTCAGACGACTCATCCTCACTGAAGACGGGGCTCTTTATCACTTCTCCAACAGATATACTCTCCGTCTCTTCAAATATAGTGCTCGTTCCATCTCTTTCAGAACTGTCATGATCCATTTCAGTCTCAAATACATCTCTGACTTGTGCAGACGTGTATGCACCAGAGAAGGCAGGCAACTGTGATCCTTGGCGAGGTTCAAAAGTCTTATCACAAGCCCGATTGACTTCATTGTCTTCAGTCCCAGCCAATCTATCCAAACCATCTACAGAATCACTCAAATACACTGGAAACTCGGGGGTAATCTTCACCATTCCGGACCCGGTACTCCCAGACTGATTTTGAAGGCTTGCCATCACAGATTTTTTTATCAGAAGACAACCAAAACCTGTGGGATCATACCCAAATACCCTGTAAAATGATGTAATTATGAAATCTGGCCTGAAAAGTGACAAGCCAAGCGAATCCATGTCTTTGGGGCCCAATGACCCAGCATCAAGCAAGACATGCCAGTTGTTCTGCTGTGCCAAGGCCATCCACTGGTACGAATACTTAGCCCCGGTTACTCTAGACTGAACTGGGAACACAAAAAGACCAGTAGCTGAATCCTTCTTCCTCTTTTTCTTACTAGAAATCTGTTTTCTCAAATCAGTAGAGCAGAGTTTGAGAGTTGGCCATTTAAACCATGCACTGTGCACTTTGGCGCCTTTACTCCTAGCACACTGAGCCATCCAGTTAACAGACTGACTGTCATGGTCGAACATAGTCAACAATTTTTTGTTCGTTTGGAAAGGGTATGATTCGGCGAGCAATTTAAAAGCTGACCCTCTGCTAACAGTAAAAACAAGACCATATTCACTCTCGGGGATATTTAGATAGTCCATAATTCTGGCCTTTATATCATGCTCAACAGTTCCTTTCTCAGCACCGCCATACAGTGCATGGTTACTCAAATTTGCAGTTATCTCAGACAAACTAAATGTACAAGATTCCCAATAGTGAATAGTCTGAATAAACGAGAATAGACCGAACCCACAATAATCAAGGCATACCTTGGGCGGCAGATGAGAATATTCCTCAGACCTCAATTGATCAACTTTCTCCGAGGACATATACTTGGGATACATAGTGAGAAACATGGAAAATGCTTCTTGAAGGCTGAGAATTTCTTCCTCAGAATCAAATGTGCGTTCAGCTGCAAGGGCAGTAGCACGAAGGAACTCGCGCTGAGCATTCAGCCTGGCCAGCGATCTAGATCTCCCAAGGCTCTCATCCTGGTTCCCAGCAGTATCAGGTTCCATGTCTTGTGATTTGGCAAGTAATCCATCTTCTGAAGCTTCTTCAAGAGCTTCCCTCAGCTTGTTTTCTTGTAGCTTCCGGAGCATTGACGGGTTTCTTTTTATATCAGCCATGGATTCAGCTTTCTTCTTCCTGCTCTTCTTGTCCAAGATCAGAGAAGCACAATGAGAAATGGGCTTCCACAGTGAGAGATGCATTATAGCTTCCTCTTGTACTCACACAAAGCAATCAGAAACTTCAAACAGCACACAAACAAAAGGGATTACCCCATCAATCTGCAACAATTAAGCAGCAAACAAGAAGGTTCACCCAAAAGCAAAAAGAAGCTATAATAATATAATGAATCTTGAATCTTTCAAGACAACAAAAAACAGAATAAAAGACAAATGACTCACCTCAACACTCGAAAACCAACAAGGGGAAACAAAAAGCTTAAATTTGTTTTCCCCAGCACACAGAATAGGTTTTCAACCCCTAATTTCAATGAGAGAGAAAGTCAAACCCTAGAGCCCAGATCCCAAAATCTCCAAACCAACTCAAAGCTCCATGAAACTCAACCAAAACAAGAAAAACAAATACTTTATGAGAAATGAGTTTGAAGAAGAATCAAACAACACTAAAAGAAACCCCAAACCTCAATCAGAACCATCAAAAGAGAAAGAAAGAAAAAACCTCCTCTCTCTATTCTCAACGTAACACACAAACACTCTCTCTCTAGTTCGCTGAAGCATAATTAAAGCAACGAACCCCACATGAAATTCTCTTTTAATAGGAGAGAAGTAAGAATTGTATTTTGGGTGTACGATTTTGTTGTCAAATTTAAAATCCAAAGAAAAAGAAGAAGAAAGAAAAGGAGAGAAAAAGAAAAAGGAGAAAAAATTCAATTGAGAATAAACCCTATTCTACTACTCCAAAACCTCTTCAGCCACAATCTGAAGAGAAAGAGAAAAAAAAAACACGATCCTCGATTAACAATCTAGGAAGAAGGGACATTGACTATGAGAAAAACCAAATTTGTTTGTGTTATTAAAATAAAATCGAGTTGTGATTTTCTCACAATTTTTAAGAATTTTTGTTTCATTGTCCATGTTTTAATGGTGGGACCCATAAGATGACGTCATTAGTTAAAGTCAAATAATAAGCTAGGTTGTAAAAAAGCTGCCCAACTTGGCAAACCGCAAAAGTCCAACTTCCAAAGTCCAATACCCCAATAGAAATGCGAGACTATCAATTTTTAAATAAATGTCATTTTAATGAAGAAAATTCATTTTTAAATAAATGTTATTCCTCATTAAAATTTAAATTTTCTGTGGTATATGAAAGAAAAAAAAAAGGCCGTTTTGCTGTGGGTTTTGCTTTTGTTTTTGGCTCCAAGACAAAAGTGTTGCTTTAAGTTTCAAATACAACCAAATACTTCACTCGAAGTTGCTAGTGTAATAGTGGATACTCTCTTAGAAAGAATCTATACCCCGCAGTTCCTAAAGGTAAAAGATAGAAAATTGAAAAACGAATCTTTGATCTAGACACTTTGAAAGTTACTTGGGAGTTTATTTTTGTTATATTCAATAGTTAGATTTCAACCTTAATCTAAAACTAACACCATTAATCTTCACTCTATCATGTATTATTTTGTGGAGAAAATTGATCGATTTTTGATACATAATAACAAAATTAGTAATCTTTACGATATCAACATATTGTGCTCGAGAGCTATATATACTTATTTAATTTATCGGGAAATATTATACTAATCTTTTTAAAATTATATTGATCGGTCAAATTAGTTGAATTAGAAATTGAAATAATTTGTTGAATTATGAATTGAGATTAACAACCCGATTATGTTTTTTGACTTTATATGTTATTGAATCGGTGCAAACTTGAGTGAACCAGTCATAACTAAGAAAAATTGATGAAATGACAGTTTTTATAAATCAAACGGTTCAAAAGCTCTTTTTTAGAGATGAAACAACATTATTTTTCTTTTTTTACTTAAATCATTAAAATAGAAGAGAATTAGAAAGTCAGAGAGGAAGAGAAAAATAAAATTCAAAATAAAAATACGACTTTAGAAAATAGAAGAACTTGTGAGTGCATTATCTTCTTATATATGTTTTGAATGATGTCAAAAATGGGACACTTAGTATTTTTTGTACATTGGATTTTATTGTCTATGTCTAGATGTGTGTCATCATAGTAAGACATTTAAAATCAGATTAGATAAGTCATTACAAGTAAAAACTATGATTTTTCATGAAAAACTGGTGAATGAGTTGATACATTATAGTTATGTATCAAAATATACTAAATGAATTTTGAAAGAAAATACTTATGACTTCAAGGTATCGATACATAGGGGTAAAAGTCGATACACAGTGTGAATGAGTCGACTCATTCGTGTTTGGAGTCGACTCCAACTGAAGGTGTTTTTAAGCAAAATGACATTGCCCATAATGTATCGATATATTATGGTTGTGGGTCGATACATAACAAGTATGAGTCGACTCTCTCGTGTTTGGAGTCGACTCCAACTGGAGACTTTTTTTTCAAGCAAACCTTCATGCCTTCAATGTATCGAATCCCATACTTATGTATTGACTCGTTCAAATTTGGAGTCAGTACATGTGAGATATTTGATCGAACTCTAGTGTGGTTGAAGGGTTGCTTCTTGGTTCGACAATCTAACTTGATCATTAACATTGTCGTCGAAGTTTGTTCACATGATGTTGTTGAAGTATGATGGGATTGTTAGCATGTTGAATTGGTCATGTTTGTTATGCCCAATTGTTTAAGTTAGATTATTCTCTAAGTTAGCTTGTGTAATAGGTCTGTGTGTAAAAGCATATTAGTTTAGTGTGCTTGTTTTCTTATAAATAGCATACTAGTCTCTCATCATTGCATAACTCAAATCCTAATAATGGTGAAAGAGGTTATTTGCTATTCTGTAACACTTATAATCTTGTTTCAAAAAGAAAGTAAAGAATAGCAGTTTATAACCAACTTGTTGTGTTATTCTTGCTTCCCTTTTTTTCTACCCTTGTGGGTTTCTTGCCAATCAAGAAATTGATTATACTTTGTTATTCTAGTATCATTTTCACAACAAATTAGTGTGATGAGCATGAAGAAGATGTCGTCAACAAAGTATAAGATTGAAAAGTTCACTAGAGTGAACGATTTTGGTCTGTGTCGCTTGAAGAAGAAAGCCCTATTGGTTCAGCAGGGTTGTTTAGAAGCGTTAAAATGAGCCAAAGCCATGGACGATGCGTTAACGGACAAAGAAAAAATGACTATGGTAGAGAAAGCCCACACGCCATCTTATTGAGCCTTGGTGATAAGGTTCTTCGACGGGTATCAAATTAGATAACATCGTCAGGGTTATGGGTGAAACTCGAAAGTTTGTACATGACCAAATTATCGATTAATCGCCTCTACCCGAAGCAAGCTATGTATTCATTCAAGATGAGTGAAGACAAAGTTCTGGTTAACCAGTTTGATATGTTCAACAAGCTGATTATTGATCTTGAAAATATCAATGTCAAGATCAAGCACTGTTATTGTTGTGTGCTTTGCCCAAATCACATGCTCACTTCAAAGAAACTCTCTTGTATGGAAGAGAGTTCTGGCCTTTGAAGAAGTTTAATCAACCTTGTATTCTAAGGATTTGAACAAACGAAGGGAGCAAAAGTTATCTTCGATTGGTGAAGGCCTGTCGATTAAAGCGAAATTCACAAAGAGAGATGGCAAGTTCGACAAGAAGGGTAAAAGTCACTAGAAGTCTTATAGTGATGATGCATCTGGTATTCGATGTTATCACTGTAAGAAGGAAGGCCATACAAGAAAAGTATGCCCTGAACGCTAGAAAGATTGTGGAGGTAAGGATAATGGTAATGCAGCCATTGTTCAAGATGATTTTGACTTATCTGATGTTCTTGTGGTTTCAAGCAGCGACTCAAGTAAATAGTGGATTATGGGTTCAGGTTGAACTTGGCACATGACTCCAAATAAAGACTTGTTCGAGGAACTATGCGATCAAGATGATGGATCTATATTGCTTGGAAACAATAAAGGTTGCAAGATTGCATGTGTTGGATCTGTGAGATTCAAGCTCCATGATTAGTCAATAAGGTTGTTGATTGAAGTCAAATATGTACCTGATTCGAAGAGAAAAATTATTTATCTTGGTGAATTCGACAAGAAAGGATATTCCAAGGAGAGAAAATTATTTTAAAAGTCATGAAGGGGTCATAGGAAGTCTTAAGAGGCATGAAGAAATAAGGTTTGTATACCCTTAAGGTTGAAGTTGTCAGTGGTTCTGCAGATGTTGCATCCATGAAACCTTTGTCGAAGACTGAAATTTGGCACATGATATTAGGCCATGCC
The DNA here is from genome assembly GCF_024323335.1 of Lathyrus oleraceus. NCBI lineage: Eukaryota > Viridiplantae > Streptophyta > Magnoliopsida > Fabales > Fabaceae > Lathyrus > Lathyrus oleraceus. Next base: position 197,273,168 of record NC_066582.1, on the reverse strand, counting down.
AGTGAAAGGGATCTGGTCAAATTGGGGAAACAAAATCTAGTTAGTGGAGATAAATTCGAAAATCTGAAGTTTTATGAGCCATGTGTACTTGGAAAATCTTGTAGAGTGAAGTTCAATAAAGGCAAACAAAGAACACATGGATCCCTTAATTACATCCATGTTGATATTTGGGTGCCTACAAAGTGTCCATCACATTCAGGAGCAAGGTATTTTCTATCCATAGTTGATGATTATTCAAGAAAGTTATAGGTATTCATCCATAATACTAAGGATGAAACTTTTGAGAACTTCAAAAGTTGGAAGACTCTGGTCGAAAATCAAACTGACATAAATGTCAAGAGGTTGATAACCGACAATGGCCTTGAATTTTGCAATGAGGTGTTCGACAGTTTTTGTGCAGCCACTAGTATTGCAAGGCATAGAACAACTGCAGGTGCTCCTCGTCAAAATGGTTTGGCTAAAAGGTTTAATCGAACCATTTTGGAAAGAGTTAGATGCATGTTGACTAGTGCTGGGTTAAAGAAGGTGTTTTGGGCAGAGGTTATTTCAACAATAACATATATGATAAACATATGTCCTTCGAGTGCGTTAGATATGAAAACACCTGAAGAAGTTTGGTTAGGACACCCACGAGATCTCGACAAACTTAGAGTATTTAGTTGCATAGCCTATTCTCATATTAGGCAAGATAAGTTCGAACCTAAAGCTCTAAGATGAATGTTATATGGGATACACTAAAGAAATCAAAGCTTATAGGCTATGGTGCCTAGAGCCAGGTCATAGGAGGTGTATCACCAGTTGAGATGTAGTTTTCAATGAAGCTGAGACGACTTTCAAGAAAACTGATGACGCTAGTCGAAGTGCATAAATATTTGAAGAAGAGATGGAACATGAAGATATTCGTGTTGAGGTGGAGCATGTTGATGTTGAATTACGTATCCCATATCAAGTTGAACTAGAAGTACAAGATGTTAAAGATACTAAGGAAGTTGAGGAAACTGTCGATGACTACCATTTGGTAAGAGATAGGCCGAGAAGAGTTATCAAGCCACCTCAAAGACTTGGGGATGCAGATCTCATAGCTTATGCCTTAATCTCTACAAGTGAGGTTCTATATGAAGAACCTAGAGACTATAAGGAATTTATGAGGAGTCAAAATAATATTGAATGGATGAAGGCCATGGATGATGAGATTAAGTCTCTTTATGATAACCCCACTTGGGAACTGAATAAGAAACCTGTTGGAGCCAGGTTGGTGAGTTGTAAGTGGATTTTCAAAGTTAAGGAAGGAATCTAACGAGTGACGTTGTAAAGATACAAGGCAAGATTGGTTGCAAGTGGTTTCACTTAGAAAGAAGGTGTCGAATTCAATGATGTATTATTTGTTATTGTGAAGCACATTTCCATTCAAATGTTACTTGCCATGGTGGCACAGTTCGACCTAGAACTGGAACAAATGGATGTGAAGACTACTTTCCTATATGGAGATCTAGACGAAATAATCTTGATGAGTAAACCTGAAGGGTATGCAGAAAATGGAAAGGAAGATTTTGTGTGCAAGCTGGATAGATCTTTATATGGACTAAAACAATCTCCTCGACAGTGGAATATAAGATTCGTCAGGTTCATGGCACACATAGGTTTCATTAGAAGTCGGTTCGACCACTATGTTTACTTCACATTTTGACCTGTAAATTCATTTGTTATTTTGTTGCTTTATATGGATGATATTCTCATAGAAAGAAACAATGTCGGGGATGTAATGAAGGTGAAGGTTGAACTCAATGTCGGGGATGTAATTAGTGTCCTAGTACTGAGGTCTAAAGAGCTTATATGAATAACATCTCATATGCTAACATAGTAGGTTTTTTTATGTATGTTATGGTTTGTACTAGACCCGACATAGCACATACAGTAAGTCTTGTAAGCAGGTACATGGAGAATCCTGGAAAGGCTCACTGAAAAGCATTGAAGTGGATTCTAAGATACATAAATGGATCTCTAAATAGAGTTCTGGTTTATGGTGGAGCATGTGGTGAAAATAGTAAAGCATAAATCGAAGGGTATGTCGACTCTGATTATATAGGTTGTATGGATTCCAAAAAATATATTTCTGGGTATGTGTTCATTATGTTTGGCACAACGATTAGTTAGAAAGCAACAGTTCATAAGGTTATTGCCTTATCAACCACGGAAGTGGAATATATCGCCCTCACTAAAGCATTGAAAGAAGCATTGTGGCTCAAAGGTTTTGCTATGGAGTTGAAACTTCAAGGTCGAGTTATCATTGTTAAATGTGATAGCAAAAGTATTATACACCTATCAAATAATTCAACCTATCATGAGTCAACCAAGCATATCGATGTGAGGTTGCATTTCATCAGAGGGGTAATTAAGCATGGAAAAGTCCAAGTGCTAAAGGTTTCGACAAATCACAATGTTGTTGATATGATCACCGAGACATTACCAAGTTGCAAGTTTTTCCACTGTATGCAGTTGATAAAGTTGCATGAAGAAAGCTAGTTTGTTCCCTTTATGTTATAGATTTTGTTCCAAGGTGGAGTTTTCTGAGATATTGGATCGAACTCTAGTATGGTCGAAGGGTAGCTTCTTGGTTCAATAATCTGACAGGATCATTAGCATGTCTTTGAAGTCTGTTCACATGTTGTAGTTGAAGTAAGGTAAGATTGTTTGCATGTCGAATTGGGCATGTTTGTTATGCCCAATTGTTTAAGTTAGATTGTTCTCTAAGTTAGCTTGTGTAATGGGTATGTGTGTAAAAGCTCATTAGTTTAGTGTGTTAGTTTTCTTATAGATAGCATACTAGTCTCTCATCGTTGCATAACGCAAGTCTTAATTAGGGTGAGAGAGGTTATTTGTTATTTTGTATCACTTGTAATGTTGTTTCAAAGAGAAGGTAAAGAATATCGGTTTATAACCAACGTATTATATTCTTCTTGCTTCTCTTTTTTTCTACCCTTATGGGTTTCTTACCGATCAAGAAATCGATTATACTTTATTATTCCGGCATCGTTTTTATAACAATACATTTTGTTCTACTTTATAACTTGTAATTTCTTTGCTAAAATATGTTTTATTTGTTATTTCTTTTTACACACACATACATATAAATATGGACTCATGCATCATTTCTCAACATAGAAACCAATAACAAACTTAGAATTTTCTCTTCATCTTCAACCTTTTTCTTCACACATTCGACAATTACACATAATCATTTTTGTTGATTGTCATCTAGATTAGATTGATAAGGTCTAATTTAGGATTGTTGTAATCATAATTTGGTTGAGTATTCTTTAGGGGTTTCTTTGATAAAATTGGTTATGGATTTTCCTCTAAGATCAAAGATTGATTTGGGGCTTTTATATAAAATAGTTTGAGAAACTTCAACACAACCAAAAAAATCTAGCTAAACAAATTGCACACTAAATGTATTATCAAAATGTAAAGATATATATATATATATATATATATATATATATATATATATATATATATATATATATATATATATATATATATATATATATATATATATATCTTTACATTTTGATAATACATTTAGTGTGCAATTTGTTTAGCTAGATTTTTTTGGTTGTGTTGAAGTTTCTCAAACTATTTTATAAGACAATTGTAATCTAAACAATTGTAATTGGATTTTCATACTATCAATACAAAGGGAAATAAGCTTGGTGTTTATTGAATATCAAGTGTTTGCACACTAAGTGTTCGATAAATTGTCTTTGTCAATATTTATTTTCTATTTCGTTAGAAATTGATTGTAATTATGTGATTTAGTTTAAATGTGTAATATAAAACACATTGATTTACTTTCTCATCATTAGTATATGTTTTGTTATGGTTTAAACGCATATTTGATTCTTCTGATAACGGTTCGGGATAGACGAATGTCAATCCGGAATTGCTTTTGCTTGTCATAGTAAATATTTTCAAAAATAGAATTTTTAATTATAGAAAATTTTATTGTGATCTATGCACCCCCCCCCCCCCCTCTATATAGTTGTCTTCGTCTAACAAGTGGTATCACGAACACCGGTTTATATTGTGCTTTGAATTCGCTTATTAGATTATGACTTTCGAACCTAAAGGGGCGTATAATAAAGCGCATGTTTTTAATGGTAAAAGTTATGGTTATTAGAAGTGTTGTTTGTGTACCCATATCAATTCTATCGATAGGAATGTATGGAATGTCATACAAAATGGTCCATTTGAAATTACGATGACCAATACGGATGATGTTGTTGTACCTAAACCGGAAGCACAATGGAATGCAAATGATGAGAAAAAATGGTCTTGTGATAGGAAAGCAAGGAATATTCTAATCTCCTCTTTAGGAGTTGGTGAATATTTATGTGTTTCTCATTGCTAAACCGCTAAATCTATGTGAGACTCATTACTAGTTGCCCATAAGGCTATAAATGAGGTCAAACAAGCTAGAATCAATATTTTAAACCAACAATTTGAAATGAAGCATGGTGAAACCATTGTTGATATGCAAAACATGTTCACTAGTCTTATAAATCATTTATATGCACTTGGTAAGTCGGTTTCCAATGAAATTGCTACTAACAAAATTTTGAGATGTCTTAATAGGGAATGACAACCTAAGGTCACCATCATCAAGGAAGATAACAACCTTTTGACATTAGACATTACTATTTTGTTTGGAAAGCTTGAAGAACATGAGCAAGATCTCGTTTATTTAGAGAAGTATGGGAATAAGATTAAGAAAGAAAAGAACAAGGACAAGGAAGTGAAAAATAAGTCAATTGCTATTGTGGCTTGTAGTTCTAAGTCCTAAACAAAAGAGCATGATGAAAGTGGAACTAGTGATAATGAAAAGTCAGACGATAAAGAAATAGAGTTGTTTGTTAAACGGGACCATAAATACATTAAGAGAAACGAAGTAAAGCACTCCGACAGCAACCTCATAAAGTTTAAAAGACAAGTTAACTCCTCATAGCAAGATGAGATTAAGAAAGGAAGGTCAAAAGATTCATGTTTTAATTATAAACCAGATTATCCACAACTTAAGAAGGATAAAGGTAAGGATCGATACAAGAAGTCTAACAAGCCTAGAAAAGCACACATAGCTTGGGAAAGTGATAGTGAATGTAGCTCAAGTGAAAGTGATGAAGGGACAAACTTTTGTCTCAAAGAGATGTTTTGAATGATGTCAAAACTGGGATGCTTAGTATTTGTGTAAATTAGACCCTTCTCTCAATGTCTAGATGTGAATTTTCATCTTAGAACATTTAAAAATAGGTTAGAATAATCTTTACAAGTCAAAATATGAGTTCTACTTGAAAAATATAGTTTTTGGTCGACAAATACTAAAGGCAATTTTAAAAGGAAAGTTGTTGCCTTGTTTGGGTCGACACACCAGGCTATTGGGTCGACACATAACTCGGGTGGGTTAACCTATAACCTCTTGGGGTCGATTCCAACTGATGCTTAGTGTTGGTTCTATGTGTTGGCATCAATTTTGGTAAAACCTAAAGTTTTCACAAGTTGTCACAAGTGTTGTCTTGACATGAGATAACAGGTTCATGCAGGGTGTTTAAAATGTGAATGTGAAGGATTTAGCTGAGATGTCAGACCCGACGTCAAGACATCTGTATACAGAACATTAAGTCTGAATGTTATGTATTGTGTGATTGCGTTTTTTATGCTAATCTATGTGTAATTGATGTGATGATTAAACGCGCCATTCAATCAGTAATTAAAACCATAGTGATTTATTTTCCAACAAGATATGATCAGTTGTCACAAGAAGATACGAATGGAAAATAGTTTTAGGGTTTTATGATGTCCAAACCTAGCCAAACACTTCTATATAAAGGGCATGGAAAACCTGGTTTTAACACACAAGAAATAACGAACGAAATAGTGAGAGAGAATAAGGGTTTTAGTCTTGTGTGGTCGTGTGTATTGTGAGCCATTCATTCATCCATAGATGATTGAATTGGATTGACTTTTGAGTTGTAATTTGTCCACTCTAATCTTTGAAGCATGAGTGTGTGTTTACTTGGTTGAAGCTTTTAAGCAAGATCAAGTATGTGTTCTTGAAGAGTGTTTTCTTTCATTGTAATATTTGTTTTTACATCACTGCTGTGATTGAGGGGGAGTGAGTAGGATCTCTTATTTAAGAGTTCTTAGATAGAAGTCACACGGGTAGAGATTAGGTGAAAAGACTGTAACTTGAAGTTGTTTACTGAGAGGCTTTGAACTAATTCTGTTTAGTGGATTTCCTTCATGACTTGGTAGCCCGCAGACGTAGGTGAGTTTGCACCGAACTGGGTTAACAATTGCTTGTGTCACTTGTACTACTGTTCTTTATCTTTTATCCTATTTATATTGTTCAGATATTAGTGTCGTGACATTACCTTCGACATCTCATATCTGATACCAGAATTTCAATTGGTATCAGAGCAGACATCCTGCTCTGGTTCTGGGTGAGATCTAGGGACGTTACTTTCTGGTACTATGGATAGAGACGGAGGATCTGTTCACAGACCACCAATTATGGATGGATCTAACTATGACTACTGGAAACCTCAAATGGTAGCCTTCCTGAAATCTTTGGGTAATAAGGCTTGGAAGGTTGTTCTAATAGGCTGGGAGCATCCAGTTATTACTACGGAAGGAGAAGTCACAACTGATAAGAAGGTTGAGGAATAATGGACCAAGGAGGAGGATGAACTAGCCCTTGGAAACTATAAAGCATTGAATGCTATATTTAATGGGGTTGATAAGAACATCTTCAGACTGATGAGCAACTGCGAGGTGGCTAAAGATGCTTGGAATATTCTCAAAACCACTCATGAAGGTACCTCTAAAGTGAAGATGTCTAGATTGTAGTTGCTTACTACCAAGTTTGAAAATTTGAGGATGAAAGAAGATGAAAATATTCATGACTTTCATATGAATATCCTTGAAATTTCTAATGCCTCAGGAGCCCTGGGTGAGAAGATGTCAGGTGAAAAAGTACTGAGGAAAATACTCAGGTCACTTCCTAAGAGATTTGCCATGAAAGTGACAGCCATAGAAGAATCTCAAGACATTTGCAATATGAGAGTGGATGAGTTAATTGGATCCCTCCAAACATTTGATTTGGGAATGTGTGATGGATCTGAAAAGAAAGTCAAAAGCATAGCCTTCATGTCAAACACTGAAGAGAAAGAGGAAGAAAGTGGTTAAGATACTGATGAAGATCTGGCAAATGATGTAGCATTACTGGGGAGATCCAATGATGCTAGAAGAAAAACAAGATCTGATGAAAAGTCCAAACAAGGAAAAGAAGTTTAGCGCCATGAATGTGATGGGTATGGACACATTAGAGCTGAATGTGGGACCTACCTCAAGAAATAGAAGAAGAGTTTTGCTGCTATTTGTTCTGATGAAAGTGAAACAGAAGGAGAGTTTGCCAATCTTGTGATTGCCTTGACTGGAAGATGGGGTTCTGATGAAGACTCAAGTGATGATGAAGTAACCTTTGATGAGTTAGCCACTACCTACAGAAAGTTGTGTTACATAAGTGAAGAAGTGTGTCAACAAATGGAAAGTCAGAAGAAATTGATAACACAACTGGAGGATGAGAAGACAAAACACTTGGAAACCATCTCTAAGTTGAAGACTGAAGCAGTGTTCTTGAACTCCAAATTAGATGAGATGACAAAGTATGTCAGAATGCTAAACAATGGATCTGACACCTTAGACAAAATTCTCTAGACTAGAAAAATGGCAGGAGACAAGTCTGGCCTTGTGTTCAATGAATCCAAACCTGAGTGTAGTCACACCGGTAGCAAATCAAAGATGTCACATCATGTGTCACAACATCGTAAGGAAATACAACATAAAGGAAAACACCAAAGATGGAGATGTCATTACTGTGGAAAATTTGGCCACATAAAACCATTATGCATTAAGTTGTATGGCTATCCTAGTCATTATCATCATCAACCTAGACCCAAACACCACATGCCTGTCAACATAAAATAATGGGTTCCTAGTACTGGTGCTACTAACCTGATAACTCACACTTCCTTCAGAGTTTCAGCCAAAGAAGACTGGTACTTTGGTAGTGGATGCTCCAGACACATGACTGGAAGCAAAAACCTGTTAATTGACCTTCATCCTAATGCCACCAGCTATGTAACCTTTGTGATGGAGCAAAGGGTGAAATAAAGGGGATTAGAAAGCTAAACTTCCCTGGAGTCCCCAACCTTGACAATGTGCTACTTGTTAAAGGACTGACTGCAAACCTAATCAGCATCAGTCAACTGTGTGACCAAGGTCTAAATGTAAACTTCACAAAATCTGAATGTTTGATTACTAATAAAGAAAATGAAGTGATCATGAAAGGAGTCACGTATAAGGACAACTGCTATATGTGGAGTTCTCAAGAAATTGGTTATTCATCAATGTGTACTCTAGCCAAAGAAGAAGAAGTGAAGCTATGGCATCAAAAATTGGGCCATCTGCATCTTAAAGGAATGAAGAGGATTATATCTGTTGAAGCTGTCAGAGGAATCCCAAACTTGAAGATTGATGAAGGAAGAGTTTATGGGGAGTGTCAGATTGGAAAACAGATAAAGATGTCACATCAGAAGCTCAGACATGACACCACTTCCAGAGTGCTGAAACTTCTCCACATGGACTTGATGGGACCTATGCAGGTGGAAAGTCTTGGTGGGAAAAAGTATGCTTATGTGGTGGTGGATGACTTCTCCAGATACACCTGGGTCAACTTTATAAGGGAAAAATCTGATGTATTTGAGGTATTCAAAGATCTTTGCCTAAGATTTCAAAGATAAAAAGAAAGTCAGGTTATCAGAATCAGAAGTGATCATGGGAAAGAATTTGAGAACAACAAATTTTCTGGATTCTATTCATCTGAAGGAATTATTCATGAGTTCTCATCTCCCATTACCCCTCAGCAAAATGGTGTGGTAGAAAGGAAAAATAGAACTCTCTAAGAAGGAATTAAAGACCTACTATCAAATACTTCCATGTGTTTGGTAGTAAATGTTATATCTTGACTGATCGTGAACAAAGAAGGAAGATGGATCCCAAGAGTGATGAAGGAATATTTTTGGGTTACTCAACAAGCAGCAGAGCATTTAGAGTCTTAAATTCCAGAACAAAAGTAATAATGGAATCTATCAATGTTGTGGTTGATGATCAACAGATTGATGTCACAGACGATGTTGAGACATCTCTAAATGATGCCCTAGCTAATTTCCCAGACAAAAGTAATGAGAGTGAACTCACTCAAGCTGAACCTGAAACTAACAAAATTAATAAGGGACCCTCTATCAGAATTCAGAAGGATCATCCTAAAGATCTCATTATAGGAAACCCAAATAAAGGGGTCACAACTAGATCAAGGGAAGTGATCTCACATTGCTATTTTGTGTCCAAGATTGAGCCTAGGAATGTCAAGGAAGCCTTGACTGATGAATTATGGATCAATTCCATGCAAGAAGAGTTAGGCCAATTCAAGAGAAATGAAGTATGGGAACTGGTTCCAAGACCTGAAGGAATAAATGTCATTGGAACAAAGTGGGTTTACAAGAATAAATCTGATGAACAAGGGGTGGTTACTAAAAATAAAGCATAGTTAGTAGCACAAGGATACACTCAAGTTGAAGGAGTTGACTTTGATGAAACATTTGCCCCTGTAGCTCGCCTTGAGTCCATTAGACTATTGCTTGGAGTGACATGTATTCTGAAGTTTAAACTGTTTCAAATGGATGTAAAAAGTGCCTTCTTGAATGGTTACTTAAATGAGGAAGTGTATGTTGAACAACCTAAATGGTTTACATATCCAAATATTCCAAAGCATGTGTATAAGTTGAGGAAAGCCCTATATGGTTTGAAACAAGCTCCTAAGGCTTGGTATGATAGACTCACAGTGTTTCTCATTGACAATGGATACAGGAAGGGAGGCATTGATAAGACCTTATTTGTGAAAAATGAAGGAGGAAAACTCACGGTGGCTCAGATATATGTGGATGATATTTGTAACATCTCAAAATTTGCCCTCCTCTCTTGGGATTAGCATAACATATTCCATATCATTGTTAGGTCATTAGGCATTGCATATTGCATATCATGTGGTTACATTGTGCAAGTCATCCTCACAAGTCTTGATCAGAAGATGGGAGGTCATGTGCAAGCTAGGGTTTTATTGGACTGGTCATTGATCATCTGAGGATGTGCAAGTCCAAATTAGGGTTTCATGGTTCTCAGGAGATCGATCTTCATCTTGTTTGAAATGATACATTATCATCATCATGGTTTGTCATCATCAAGTGTTGAAGCAGATTCCTTGAGATTAGGGTTTTGACCACTGGTCAACCCTAATCAGTTGCATTGGGCCAATCAGGGCATGATCAAGAGATGGGGTCTATGATGTATATGGGGATCATCTTATGTTTTTATGGAGCTTAATGAGGCTAGGGTTTCACCCTTGGGCCATTTCATCAGAAGATTGGAGCTCAGTTTGATCAATGCATGGCCAAATTCATCTATCAGTTAAAAAGTCAACTGTGGTCAACTGTGAATGATTTAATGGATTTGGAGGTGGAAATGAGTTGGATACACTTCATTCATGTTGAAACAAGTGTTATTTGACATGTCAAAGCTTAAGAATGGAGAAAATCAAGTCAGACAAGAAATTGCCAAAAATAGAAAGTGACTTGTAATAGAAGTTTCCAAAATTGGAAAGTTTTTGACCTCAAAATTACATGTCCAAGGAAGCTTCAAATGAAAATTTGTTCAACATGAAAGTTGTAGATCTTGGTCTTACCTTTCCAAAAAGTCCAAGAACTTGAAAATCCCATGTATGGTTGGCAAGTTATGGTCCATTCAAGTTCAAAAATGACCCATAATCAGAGGGGCATAACTTCCACATGGAGTGTCCAAATTGAATGATCTTTTTATGTGCGAACTCCATTTGACATGTACTTTCATGGTGCATAATTGGAATTCATCAAAAATGGTCAATGCAAAAAGTCAATTTTCAAGTGTACAGTTAAAAGATCCAGGGGCAAAATGGTCCAACTTGAGAAATAATGAGAATTTTTGAATGGGGATTTTTGCAACACCTCACAAATGCAATTTGAAAATTGTTGGAATGGTCATAACATGTCAAGGTTTCATATTTGGTCAACTCACTTTTGAAATGCAATTGAAAAGTGTACAAATTGCCATGGCATAGTGAAATTCCAAAATACACATCCAATGGCCATGGGACAAGTTGCAACAGCTCACACATGTCATTTTGAGAGTGTGTGAGCTGTCAATGAGCTGTCACAGGGCTTGAGTGAAAAGACCATTTTGCCCTTGCTTTGAAAGTGACACTTTTGCTAATTACCTTGCACTTTGGTTAAATCATGATTAAGAGTGTGATTAATTGGGAATATAAATTCCTAATCATAACAAACTTCTGATTACAATCACAATTCACCAGAAATTGCAAAAATTTTCCCTCCAATTCTCAAGAAAACTCAAGAACATTCAAGACCAAAAATCCACAAATCTCTTCCAATTCTTCACCAAATCGTGTGGTTCTTCTTGCTGCCTCTTCCTTGGATCTTCTTCTTCAACTGTTTTGGCAAAGCAACATCAAAATCCTCAAGATCCGTGACTGTTCAAGTAATGCTCATCCATGGTGAATTTGAATTCTGTCCATTAGAAGCAACTTTGAGCTGAAGCGATTGTTCTAATCACCTTCCTAAGGCTTCATCTTCAACTGTTTTTGGCAATTGGATCAAGAAACTTCAAGAACAACTTCTGCCATCACAACAAGGTTAGGATTCGAAATTCACCATTGCTTTAATTGTGATATGCTTCTTGTAGTTCGTTCCATGTAGATCATCCTGATATGAATAGTTTGTGAAATGATTAACTGTAGAGAAAGTTATCTGGATTTTTAGTTTGATGTGTGTTTGCATTTTCGATCGATCCCGTGTGTACAGTAGGAATTAGGGAAAAATAATTATATATTCGTGATCCTGGTGTTCATACGGTTCCAACGGTTATAAGCATGTTGATTTTGGTGAGAATTTGATGTTCATGTGTTCATGTGGATTCTGGAAAAATATGCGATGAAGATGATGAGATTTCTGGAAAATCTCTTAGTTTGATCCATACGCTGGCCTGGCCGTTTTCAAATCATGTTTGTCGCGCGAATCTGGCCAATCACGAGCTGCCAGCGTAAAAATGATACGCACGCGTTTTGGCATGGCAGATGGATATTACAAGTTTGCCACTCGGTCCAAATTAATTAAATTAATCCATTCAATAATTATTTAATAATTCAACAAAACTTAGAAAAATCATAGAAAAATATTGACTAGTCCAAAAATTATGAGGATTTTTTTGATAGCTTCCAAATTCTCTATAGAATTTTATGAGCATGATTTCCAAAATTGTGCATGGTGGAAAATTGACTTTGCCTAGGGATGTTTGACTTGTGTGTATTTTTTACATGTTTTGCCATTTTCATTGTGAAATGCTCATACATTAAAAGAAATGCCTGAAATTTTTTGAGCTCATTCTGGACATGTTGATGGTGATTTACATATAAAGTTTGTGATTTTTGGATACCTGAGGAGTGAGATATGATTTTTTGAATCTAGGTGTGACAATTTGTGTCACACCTAGCTAGGTCAACTTTCTGAATATTTTTGCCTGGCCTATGATTGATGGAATGGATTGAAATTTTGCATGGATGATCATTGATATGTTGAGATGTTATGTGAATTTTTCTGGATTTTTCTATGGCATTTTCAATTTGATTGATATTTTTCTTCTCTGTATGTTCATTTTGCAAGCTTGTGTGATACATGTTGGAATATCTTGTGTGAAATTCTCATATGGTTTTGCATGAATGTGAAATTTGGTATGCTGATTATAGACACATTGTAGGACATTCCTGTTTTGGTCCCATTCATTTCTTAATTGATTTCATTGATTTATGAATTTTTGAAGTGAATGCATGTGTTGATGCTATGAATTGGCTTACATAATCTTGTCTGGATTTCTTGATTTTCATTGGCCTAGTTCCTTTTGTCCAATTGAGCTGAAAATTGACATGCTATACCTTGAATATGTCCTGTTTAGGTGTGAATTATTTCAGGATTTTTGGAATTATTTTGGTATGCTTTTGATGGAATTCATTCTGTTTGGACATTGGATGTTGCATTTGACCTAGTTTGACTTGTTTTGGTCATGAAATGAATATGGTGAATGATATGAGTATGGGATCAATTGAATTTGCTTTCTATTTGTGTTAATTTGGTTTTGGTTGAGAATTGTTTGCTGTTTAGAATTTTTTCTCCCTTTTGGACCCTAGGCTTGGCCTAGTGGTCTAGTTTCTCACATTTGGTGTGGATTTTCAGGATGAAATGCACAATGCTTCAGGAGAATGATTCAAGTCAATTAAATTGGGATTGTTGGATGTTGTCTACTAACATGACTTTATTTTGTAGGTTGTGATGCTTGAGCTTGGGCTTATAGCTGGCACTTGTGTGCATTAACTTGTGTTGTCTGACTGATTAACATTTGTTGTTTATTGTTGTTTGTCTGAGTACTGATGATACTTGATTGATTTCAGGTACATTTAGTCGCTTACAGTTCTTTAAGAACTTGCTTGCTGCTGCTTGGTTTTTAAACCACTTGAGGTAGGACTTCTATTCTTCATGTAGTCTGGAAGACCTGGCCTGTTACTTGGCCAGGCAACTGTCTGAAGTCCTCCTTAAGAGGCGATGATTGTGGTTGTTTACGTTTGTGCCAAGCAGGTGAAGACCTCTATGAGGCAATTGGTGGAAGCCAAGGGATATGCAATCTATCCCCCACTATTCTGTGAGTCGTCCCTCTGCTCACACAGTTGTGTGTTGATGCATTGGGACATAAACCCAAGATCTTGTGCTGTTGCACAATTGAGTCAGGGTCTTGAGCGTAGAAGGGTCCCTCTATTCTGGACCCACGCTCCTTTGTTTGAAGCTCTCCCTAGTCAGGGATGAGAGCTGTGAAGTCTAATCTTCACTCACCTTTCATCTGCTTCACCTTAGCCCCGTAATGGCAAGGTTAAGAGCGAATACTACCCATGTACAAATGACTTGCTTCGGCAGTCAAACCCATTGTTTGAGCCTCACTTGATTGGCTATAGTGTGTGCTTTGTGAATATTTGTTTGACATGTTTGCTTGAAATGCTTGTTTTGATCTGTATGCTTGTATGCTTGCTTTCTTCCTGGATAGGATTAGCTTGCAGTTGCGCAAGTAGGTAGAAACCTGAACATAGGGTAAAGATGCATGACAACACTAGGCTCGAGTCCAGCTCCCTGGTAGTGTGTCTTCCCTTGGTTTCTGGCTAGATTTTCTTTCCCTTGAGGGGGAACTACATCGCCCTGATCCTCGTTCCAGACGAGGTATGTAGGCAGGGGGTCGTGCGAGACCTCTCCGGGCACTTTTTTTTTCTTTTTGTGTATGTCTGTTGGGTTCGGATGCTGACGTAAGCCCAGTGATTGGCAGTCGGGCTCCACGTTTGCCCTTTTGTGCTTGTTTCGGTTCGGATGCTGACGTAATTCCATCGAGTGGTTGTCGGGCTCCACGTTTGCCCTTTTGAGTGTGTTTTGGTTCGGATGCTGACGTAAGTCCAGTGATTGGCTGTTGGGCTTCATGTTTGCCATCTGTTTATGTGTTTTGTGTTGTTTGGCGTGCGTAAGCCGAACTACAATGGCTCTGATTCTCGTTCCAGACGAGATATGTAGGCATAGGATGCGATGTCCTATCGAGCTCCCTTCTCCTAACCCCACCTGCGTTCCCTGTGTGTGTGTGTGATGTTTAGCAACCTATTCTTTATTTTAGAACGTGGATCCCGTCGAGTACGACGGACGTGAGGGGTGCTAATACCTTCCCCTTGCGTAACCGACTCCCTTACCCTTTCTCTTTGGTCGCAAGACCATTTCCTTTCCAGGTTTCTCTGAGCGTTTCCTTTCCCTATCTTGGGATAAATAACGCGCAGTGGCGACTCTGTGTTGTTTTTGTTTTAGCCCGCCGGTTGTTTTTTCGCGGACGCGACAATATTGTGTTTGGTGGGATGTCAGATAAGATGGTCAAACATTTTGTTAAACAAATGCAGTCTGAATTTGAAATGAGCCTTGTTGGAGAGCTAACCTATTTTCTTGGGCTACAAGTCAAGCAGATGGAAGATTCTATCTTTCTATCTCAAAGCAAATATGTCAAAAACATTGTTAAGAAGTTTGGCATGGAGAATGCAAGTCATAAAAGGACACATGCTCCTACTCATCTGAAAGTCTCTAAAGATGAAAATGGTGTTAGTGTAGATAAAAGTCTCTACAAAAGCATGATAGGGAGTCTGCTATATCTCACAGCAAGCAGACCTGACATTGCTTTTGCTGTAGGTGTTTGTGCTAGATATAAAGTTGAACCCAAAGTTAGTCACATAAACCATGTGAAAAGGATACTGAAATATGTCAATGGCACCAATGACTATGAGATATTGTACACTCATGGATCTGGATCTGTGCTTACTGGATACGGTGATGATGATTGGGCTGGAAGTGTTGATGATAGGAAAAGCACATCAGGAGGATGCTTCTTCTCGGGGAACAACTTAATATCATGGTTTAGTGAGAAACAAAATTGTGTGTCTCTGTCCACTGCTGAAGCTGAATACATAGTAGCTAGAAGTAGTTGTTCTCAACTGGTTTGGATAAAACAGATGCTGACTGAATACAATGTCACGCAAGATGTCATGACATTGTACTGTGACAACATGAGTGCTATAAATATTTCTAAGAATCCTATTCAGCACAGTAGGACAAAACATATTGATATTCATCATCATTTTATTAGAGAACTAGTGGAAGATAAAATCATAGTCATAGAGCATGCTGCTACTGAAATGCAGTTAGCTGATATCTTTACAAAGGCTTTGGATGCAAATCAATTTGAATCTCTAAGAGAGAAATTAGGGATTTGTATATATGAGAATTTGTAGCAATTAATTTGGAGTGGAAAAGGTAATAAAAATATTGTCCGCCCACTTAAAATAAAGTGCCTCATTTATGGTAAATCATCACCTAGTGTTGGAAATTCCATCTATTGCCTTTTCACACGCAACCTCTACTCAAACATTTCCAACTTCCTGCAACTTCATCAAACTTCTCTACTAGGGTAACTGAAACCTTTCCACAAAAACAACAAGATGTCACAATATCCTTCACCATCTGGTTCTAAAACTACCAAACCTACTCACAAAGATAGAACGCCTTCTATGGACTTTCTTGATGAAGATATTTTGGACGTGATTCCCCTGTCTGTCATTCTAGGCGAAGCTCCTGGCTCATCCGCCACTGCATGCCCTACTCAAGGTAACAGTTCTAATATCCCATCCAGCTCTACTCATACTCCTAGTTCTAAGGACGACATGCATCACACTGATCGTGTCATAAGAAACCTAGTCACTAGGATTCTCAATGAAGGACATTTTGTAAAAGGAGTTTCTACTCCTCTATCAAGAAGGGACCCCTCTCCTGAGGTTGGACCTCATAATGAGCAGGATGATGATTCCTCTGGATCTGAAAAAGATATGGCTGCTGAAGGTTTGTGCTCTTTAGGTCAAACTTTGTCTGGTAAGAAATTTGTGGCATCACCTACTGCCAATGCTTCACAGTCTAAGAAGCATGATTCTGCAAAGAAGGTGATTAACCTAGAAGTTGATAGTTCGGATGATCAAGATGATAACTTGCTTCATCACTTAAAGCCTAGTGTGGCTAAGAGGATGAAGACCAGAAAGGGTAGGTCTGTGGCTGAAATGATGTTAGCCAAAACTGCTAAGAAGGATATTGTTGTAGGCCCCTCAAAGTCTTGGAGCAAAGTGGAGGCGAAGAAGAGAAAAGTGAGAGAAATTTCTGACTCAGATGAAGATGTTGAAGAAGATGTCCCTGACATCTCCCCTGTCAAGAGGACAACTGTTAGGAAATCCCCTATAAAAGTTGTTGTTGTACACATGGACAATATTTCTTTCCATCTTGAAGATGGAGCAGCAAAATGGAAGTTTGTAATCCAAAGAAGGATGGCGGTGGAGAGAGAATTGAGCAAGGATGTTGTGGAGGTCAAAGAGGTCATGGACTTGATTAAAACTGCTGGATTAATGAAAACCGTTGTTGGGTTATCTCAGTGTTATGAAGGACTGGTTAAAGAATTTGTGGTCAACATTCCTGAGGACATTGTTGATAAAAACAACAAAGAATTTTGTAAAGTGTTTGTAAGAGGGAAGTGTCTCACATTTTCTCCATCTGTGATTAATAAGTTTCTAGGAAGAGGAACAGAAGGTGCATGTGAACTGGAAGCTACATACAATGAGATCTGTAGGGAAATAACTGCAAGACAGGTCAAGGAGTGGCCTAGTAAGAAGCATCTCCCTGCTGGGAAGCTGACTGTGAAATATGTTATTCTGCACAAGATAGGGTCAACAAATTGGGTGACAACCAACCACATCTCTACAATTTCAAATGCCCTTGGAAGGTTCATCTTTGTTGTTGGAACCAAGCTGAAATTTGATTATGGTAGATTTATGTTTGAACAAATTGTCAAACATGCTTCTACAAATGCAGTTAAACTGCCCATAGCTTTTCCCTCAATGATTTGTGGGATTATCTTGAGCCAGCAACCTAGAATTCTGAGCACAAATGATCTTTCTTAGTATAAGAAAACCTCCTCTATCAGTCCATTACAAGTTGTTTGAAGCCAGTCATGTCGAAGACATTGTCATGACATCTGCTGCGAAGAAGCCAACCTCAAAAGGTGGTTTTATTGCTGAACTGAAAGAAACTTGTAGAGAATTGGATACAGGGATAAGGGTAGTTAAAGCCAAGAAGGAAGATTTTGAGGCTCTGATTGAAAGCTTGGAGCAAGCTGATAGAGAGAATGTTGGACAAGCCAAGGAAACAGAAGCCCAAACCTCTAGTGAGAGGTCTGAATATAAAGATGAAACAAGTGGCAGTTCTGGTTTTGATGTTGATGAAGATGCAAGCTCCTTTGACTAGGTTTGTTGAAGTTGTCCCCCACTCTTCTGATGATGTGTTGTGATGGATGTTTTGGTGTTTCTTTTGGTAGTCATGTTCTGCTACCTTGATGTATTTTTTTTGAGTTCTTTTTGGTTTTTCTGGATTTTTATCTCAGCTTGTATAGCTGTGTGTGTTCTAGGATCTGTAACACTTAATAATCTGCTTTGACATTCTGTGTGACATTCTGTTTGACTAATAGACATTTATTTTGTCTCTTTGGTCTATTTTGGCTAAAAAGGGGGAGAAATAGCTAAATTAGATATGCTATACTACAAATAGATGACATGTGATGTTGAAGGTGATGTTAGATGAGGAGGTATATGTTACAGGTGATGTTGAAGGTGATGATAAAGAGGAGAAGTGTTATGTCTGTGTTGAGCAGACTAAGGGGGAGGTGGAGCACAAGCGCATGTGTGTTTAATATGTGTTTACTAGTTGCTATCTTAGCTAGTAATGTGTGTTTTATTACTTATGCTGCTAAACTGATACTGTGATTATTCTCTTGTGAAACAAATGATATGATGTATGTTTTAGCCAAAATTTGCCAAAGGGGGGGGGGGGGTTGTTGGTTTTATGTGTTGGCATCAATTTTGGTAAAACCTAGAGTTTTCACAAGTTGTCACAAGTGTTGTCTTGACATGAGATAACAGGTTCCTGCAGGGTGTTTAAAATGTGAATGTGCAAGATTTAGCTGAGATGTCAGACCCGATGTCAAGACATCTGTATACAGAACATTCAGTCTGAATGTTATGTATTATGTGATTGCACTTTTTATGCTAATCTATGTGTAATTGATGTGATGATTGAACACGTTATTCAATCAGTAATTAAAACCAAAGTGATTTATTTTCCAACAAGATATGATCAGCTGTCATAAGAAGATACGAATGGAAAATAGTTTTAGGGTTTTATGATGTCCAAGCCCAGCCAAACACTTCTATATAAAGGGCATGGAAAACCTGGTTTTAACACACAAGAAATAACGAACGAAATAGTGAGAAAGAATAAGGGTTTTAGTTTTGTGTGGTCGTGTGTATTATGAGTCATTCATTCATCTATAGATGATTGAATTGGACTGACTTTTGAGTTGTAATTTGTCCACTCTAAGCTTTGAAGCATGAGTGTGTGTTTACTTGGTTAAAGCTTTTAAGCAAGATCAAGTATGTGTTCTTGAAGAGTGTCTTCTTTCATTGTAATATTTGTTTTTACATCACTGTTGTGATTGAGGGGGAGTGAGTAGGATCTCTTATCTAAGAGTTCTTAGATAGAAGTTACACGGGTAGAGATTAGGTGAAAAGACTGTAACTTGAAGTTGTTTACTGAGAGTCTTTGAACTAATTCTGTTTAGTGGATTTCCTTCCTGACTTGGTAGCCCCTAGACGTAGGTGAGTTTGCACCGAACTGGGTCAACAATTGCTTGTGTCACTTGTACTACTGTTCTTTATCTTTTATTTTGTTTATATTGTTCAGATATTAGTGTCGTGACATTACCTTCGACATCTCATATCTGATACCAGAATTTCACTTAGACAAACCAAAATGACCCTGACTTGTTTGGGTCTACTCCTATGCTGCTTGGGTCGACGCATAAAAGCTTTAATACTTCTATGGGTCGACTCCAACTTCCTCGGAGTCAACACATTTTCTTCTAGTTATTCTAAACTTGTAATTTTTGCTAAAAAAATATTTTTCTGTTATTTTTTCTTCTCTCACACACACACGCACACATACATATCTCCCTATCTCTCTCTCTCTCCGTCCCTCTCTCTCTCTCTCTCTCTCTCTCTCTCTCTCTCGTCCCTCTCTCTCTCTCTCTCTCTCTCTCTCTCTCTCTCTCTCTCTCTCTCTCTCTCTCTCTCTCTCTCTCTCTCTCTCTCTCTCTCTCTCTTACTCTCTTTATATTTTGATAATTCACTTAGCGTGCAGTTTGATAAACTGATAATTCTATTTGTGTTTAAGTAATTCAAACTGTTTTGTAAGATAATTGCAATTGGTTTTTCATATCTTCAACACAAAGGAAAATCAACTTGGTGATTATTGCACACCAAGTGTTTGATAAATTATCTTAGTTAATTTGTATTTCATGGTTCATTGGAAATTAATTACAAAGTGCTAATTATTCAAACGTTATTTTAGAAAACATATTGACTTGCTTCTTATCATTGTTTTACGTTTTGTTACGGTTTATACGTATATTCGATTCTTCTAATAATGGTTCGAGATAGATGGGTGTCGATCAAGAATTGCTTTCGATTGTCATATTAAATAATTTTTAAAACCAATTTTTTAATCGAAAACAATTTTATTTGCGATCTATTCACCCCCCTCCCCTTTAGATCGTTGCCCTTGTCTAACCAGAGAAATGAAGAATGGTTGAAGATGAAGAATATTTTTATGGGTTATTTTATGAGTTTGTCATTGTTATTTGTATTGTTACTTGTGTTTACATTTGTTGCAACACATGTATTGAAATAATTTAATTTGTTTGTATTATTGAAATTAGGGATGACTTGTGTAATGTGATGTAATTTGTTTGTTTTAATTAAATGATATGTTTGGCGACTTGTTTAATTTTGACACAAATTAGTATAACATGTAAAAAAACTTTGACACAATTTTGTAAAATCGGTAACATAATTCACAAGTGATAACAACTTGTGTATAATGCAACTTGTGCAACTTTTTTATAGTGCAAGTTAAACAATATAACTTGTAACTTGCAACTTGTTTTGAACCTGTTTATAATGCAACTTGCAAAAACAACATAACTCGTATATAATGTAACATTTAACATAACGTGTAACATCATAGTTTGTGCAACTTGTGCATAACATAGTATAACATAAAAATAACCTGTATAATGTTAGACGAAGGCATCGATTTAGAAGGGGGTTGAATAGATCACCAAATAAATATTTTCTTATAAAAAAATTATACTTTGAAAAATATTTTTCTATGGCAAGCGAAAACGAATTTGGATCGACTCTCATTTATCTGAACCGTTATTGGTAGGATCGGATATGCGTACAACCCCTAATATAAAGTATGCTAAAGATGAGAAAATCTAATCAACAAGTTCAATATAGTTAGTTTGAATAAAACCACACTTAAGATAAATGATTTCTAATGAAAAGTAAAAATAAACTTGACAAAGGAATTTTGTCAAACACTTGGTGTGCAAAAAATTTATCAAACACTTTGTGTATAATACACCAAGCTTGATTCTATTTGTGTTGATGTTACAAAAAATTAATTGCAATAGTTTAGATTGCAACAGTTTTACACAAACAGTTTTAAACACTTCAACACGTGAGTGCACCTTCATATTATATATGTTTCGTATGATATCAAAACTAGTTCATTTTAGCATTTATGCATATTGGACGGTATTATATGAGTCTAAATGTGCATCTTAGTATTAGGAAACTTAAGAATGGTTTAGAAAAAGGCTTCATGCAATAAAACAAGTTTTTATGTGAAAAATAGGTATATGTATCGACACATACATGTTATGAGTCGACACAAGTGGATCATTTTTAAAGGTTGTAGCTTTTGTAATGTATGAGTCAACACATAAAGCATTTCAGGTCGACACATAGAAGAAAAATTATTTTATGAGTCGACACAAGTAGTTCAATTTTAAAGCATGTAACCTCTAGTTGATTTTTCTAATGTGCATGGTGTAACACCCTTCTAAAATACCCCAAAAATTTAATTAAAATAACAATATATCAATCAGAGTAATCATGCAATTAAGGGTGTCACACAATATTTCACACTATTCATCAAAGTAGCTTGTCATGCTCATTTATTTATCAAATAAAACAGTTGCATAATACGCAGCGGATAGAGATCAAATCGATCATTCAAAACATGTAACATACTACATGTAAACTGGTTCAACAAACATCAACAACACAATTAAAATGTTCCCTCCCGATGTTACATCTATCAGAGCATGACCCACTAAGGAGACTACACTAGACTCCAAGCACTAGCTTCTACTCAATCACTGCTCGTTACCTGAAAAATAGTTGTAAGGGTGAGTTCCTCAATCGATATAATAAGCATTAAAAAATATCATGTCATGTTAAGCAATTTAACACATTAATCACCCTAATCACATCACACATTCCGTAACGGCACATCAATTCAAATATCATACTCAATATCAACACAATTCATACTCATGCTCAATGCCAACACAACACACGTATAACATTGGAATACATCCATTCATATTATACACTACACATATATTATGCAATGAGACTCCATGCATGCGGTACCGACTATTCGTGAACATATAGTTCAACCTCACCGACCAAATCCAGGTACGGCTACCAAGCTCACTAGTCCCACTCATTTGAGACCTAGTGACTCACATCACTAATTCCTCACCATGGGAATTAGCTACCACCCCAAGGGCCATGCTATGCACGCTAATTCACCTAGCATGCAAACATCAACAACAGTCCAAAATGACTAACATCACTAATTCCTCACCATGGGAATTAGCTACCACCATAAAGGCCACAATATGCATGCTAATCGCCTAGCAATGCAACATCACAACAAAAATCCACAATGGACATATGCTCACACTCTAAGCCATAAAACAGTCCATTCACCACACATGCATAACATATACATTCACAATATTATGCATACCATCATACATCATCAACACATGTATCAAAACATCATATCATGTCAAATAATTCAATCACAGTATTAGCACACTCTACTAATACCTATACTGCTCAAAACAGCGGGAATAATCCCTACTATATCACACACCGATATAGGCCAACCATCACATATACACATACATTTAAAATATTCATTTTTCCACTTTTTAACAGTGTTAACCGGTTAACGCCCTGGGTTAACCGGTTAACGCAACACAGAACACACTTTCTGGCAAAACTTAACAGTGTTAACCGGTTAACGCCCTGGGTTAACCGGTTAACGCAGCACAAACAGCAATATCTCAGCAATCACAACAGTGTTAACCGGTTAACACCCTGGGTTAACCGGTTAACGCAGACAAAACAGCAATTTTACACCATACAACACAGTGTTAACCGGTTAATACCCTGGGTTAACCGGTTAACGCAAGACAGAAAGCTGTTCCTGCGCTAACACAAGGCAGAATGCAGAATTCTCCGCATTTTCCGCCGTTGGAGGACTTCCGGACCTCCGATTCCAATTCCGTAAAAAGCTATACGTTCGGGAAAACACTACCCCTCCAATTACCGATTCAATTTCAGTTTAACACAGTTTATTCATCACAATTTTTCAGCATTCAACAATCCCAATTAGGGTCAATTCAACGGTTTATCACTACCCATTACATGCTAACCCATAATACCCATTAAACGACGATAAACCCCCCTTACCTGAGTTAATCCGGCAATCTCTAAGCTCCAAGCTTTTCTCTTCTCCAACCTTTGCCCTTGCTCTTCCTCTTTGCCCTTTCTCCACTTTCCACTTTTCAGCCGCTTCTCTGTTTCACGTAAAACTCTTTTTACCAAATGGGATTCTTTTTCCTTACTTCACACTTATATATTTTCCAATAATTATTATCTCAAAATAATAATAATAATAATAATCCAATAATTCCAATTATTTAATTAAATTAATAAATATAATATTAATTTAAATCAAATAATTATCTTATTTTTATTGGGGTGTTACAACTCTCCCCCACTAAAAGAGTTTTCGTCCTCGAAAACATACCTCAAGCGAATAACTCAGGATAAGACTCCTTCATCTGACTCTCAAGTTCCCAAGTCACGTTGCCACCTGCTGGTCCTCCCCAAGCTACCTTCACCAAGGCAATCTCTTTACCCCGCAACTGCTTCAACTCTCGATCCTCGATCCTCATAGGTGATGTTTCAACAGTCAGGTTATCTCTCACCTGTACATCATCTACTTGGACTACATGCGACGGATCATGAATGTACCTCCTCAACTGAGACACATGAAAAACCTCATGCAAATTCGCAAGCGACGGCGGTAAAGCGATACGATAGGCTACCTCCCCTATCCTCTCCAAAATCTGATAAGGACCAATAAATTGAGGTGTCAACTTCTTCAACTTCAAAGCTCGACCAACACCAGTTATCGGAGTGACACGAAGAAACACATGATCTCCCTCTTGAAACTCAAGTGACTTCCTCCTCTTGTCGTGATAACTCTTCTGACGACTCTGAGCAATTCTCATCTTCTCCTGAATCATCTTAATCTTTTCCGTAGTTTGTTGAACAATCTCCGGTCCAACCACAACACTCTCACCGGACTCATACCAACATAAAGGTGTCCGACATCTCCTACCATACAAAGCTTCAAACGGTGCCATACCAATGCTCGAATGAAAACTATTGTTGTAGGTAAACTCAATCAAAGGCAAATAACAATCCCAAGCACCTCCCTTCTCCAAAACACAAGCCCTCAAAAGATCCTCTAGTGACTGAATCGTCCTCTCAGTCTGACCATCAGTCTGCGGATGATATGCAGAACTCAATCTCAGCTTAGTTCCCAAAGCCCTCTGCAAACCTTCCCAAAACTTCGATGTAAATCTAGGATCTCTGTCCAAAACAATACTCGACGGAATACCATGCAAACTTACAATCTCCTCAATATACAACCCGGCTAATCTCTCTAACGGATAATCCATTCTGATCGGAATGAAATGAGCCGATTTCGTCAATCTGTCAACAATCACCCAAATAGCTTCAAAATTCTTACTTGTTCTCGGTAACCCAGAAACAAAATCCATACTGATACTATCCCACTTCCACTCTGGAATAGCCAACGGTTGCATTAGCCCAGACGGCTTCTGATGCTCAATCTTTGACTTCTGACAAGTCAAACAGGAATAAACAAAACTCGCAATTTCTCTTTTCATTCTCGGCCACCAAAATAACTTTTTCAAATCATGATACATCTTCGTAGCTCCAGGATGAATACTCAGGCCACTACGATGTCCTTCCTCCAGAATACTCTTCTTAAGTTCGGTAACATCCGGAATACACACCCGATTACCAAATTTCAAAACACCATTCTCATCAACTCTGAATTCACCACCTTGACCTTGATTCACTAAAGTCAACTTATCAACCAAAAGCACATCGGATTTCTGACCCTCTCTAATCTCATCCAGAATACCACTCGTTAACTTCAACATTCCCAATTTAACACTATTGTGAGTACTCTCACACACCAAACTCAAGTCTCTAAACTGCTCAATCAAATCCAATTCCTTAACCATTAACATAGACATATGCAATAATTTCCGACTCAATGCATCAGCCACTACGTTTGCTTTACCCGGATGGTAATTCAAACCAAAGTCATAATCCTTCAGAAACTCCAACCATCTCCTCTGTCTCATATTCAGCTCTTTCTGATCAAACAAATACTTTAAACTCTTATGGTCACTAAAAACCTCAAATCTTGACCCATACAAGTAATGCCTCCACAACTTCAGAACAAAAACCACAGCTGCCAACTCTAAATCGTGTGTCGGATAGTTCCTTTCAAGAATCCTCAGTTGTCTCGAAGCATAAGCTATAACCTGCTTATTCTGCATCAACACACCTCCCAAACCCAATAATGAAGCATCACAGTAAACCTCAAATGATTCCGACGAACTCGGTAATATCAGAATAGGAGCAGTAGTCAACCTTCTCTTTAACTCTTGGAAACCTTCTTCACATTTTGAGTCCCAAACAAATGTTTGCCCCTTTCTAGTCAACATCGTCAACGGTAACGCCAACTTAGAAAATCCCTCAATGAATTTCCTATAGTAACCAGCCAATCCAAGGAAACTTCGAATCTCAGCAACAGACTTCGGAGCTTCCCACTTAGACACCGCTTCTATCTTAGAAGGATCAACAGCAACACCACCTCTTGAAATCACATGACCAAGAAAACTAACCTCCTCTAACCAAAATTCACACTTGGATAGTTTAGCAAATAACTTCTTTTCTCGTAGAACTTCTAAAACCACTCTCAAATGCTCAGCATGCTCTTCTTTAGATTTCGAATACACCAAAATGTCATCAATGAACACCACGACAAACTTATCTAGGTACGGATGGAAGATCCTATTCATATACTCCATAAATACTCCAGGCGCATTAGTCACACCAAAAGGCATTACAGAATACTCATAATGTCCATACCTTGTTCTGAAAGCAGTCTTCTGAATATCCTCAGTTTTCACACGTATCTGATGATATCCCGATCTCAAATCTATCTTGCTGAACACACTCGCACCAACCAACTGATCCATCAAATCATCAATCCTCGGCAAAGGATACCGATTCTTGATCGTCACTTTATTCAGTTGCCTGTAGTCCACACACAACCTCATAGTACCTTCTTTCTTCTTAACCAATAACACTGGTGCACCCCACGGTGACACACTCGGACGAATAAATTTCTTATCCAACAGATCTTCCAACTGACTCTTCAATTCAGTTAACTCAACAGCAGACATACGGTACGGAGCCATCGATATCGGTCTAGTACCAGGTACCAAATCAATCGAGAATTCAACTTCACGCTCTGGCGGCAATTCATTCACTTCTTCAGGAAACACATCAGGAAAATCACACACCACGGCTAGATCGCCAATCACCAGTTTGTCTTTAGCCTCCAAAGTCGCTAACAGCATAAACAACTCTGCCCCACCTGCTACTTCCTCATTCACCTGTCTTGCTGATAGAAGCAAATCCTTACCTTCCTCAATCTCAGGAAATATCACAGTCTTATCAAAACAATTGATAGAAACTCGGTTAAACACCAACCAGTTCATACCCAAGATAACCTCAATCTGCACTAATGGAAGACACACAAGGTCTATCCCAAAGTCTCTACCAAAAATACTCAAAGGACAATTCAAACAAACTGAAGTAGTAGTCACTGAACCCTTCGCAGGAGTATCAATCACCATACTACCACGCATCTCAGATATCTCTAACTCAAGTTTCACAGCACAGTCCAAAGATATAAAGGAATGAGTAGCACCGGTGTCAATAATAGCTACAAGAGGAAAGCCATTAATATAACACGTACCTCAGATCAAACGATCGTCTGCAAAAGTCTCAGAACCTGATAAAGTAAAGACCTTGCCTCCCGACTGGTTCTCCTTCTTTGGCTTAGGACACTGTGGACTGATATGACCCACCTCTCCACAGTTGAAGCAAGTCAGAGTCTTCAACCGGCACTCTGCAGCCAAATGACCACCTTTGCCACACTTGAAACACTTCTTCTCAGCACTGGTACACTCATGGAAACGATGTCCAGCCTGACCACATCTATAACACTTAGCAGGAGCACTAGAGTCTCCCCCACTAGGCTTCTTCATCCCACTCTGCCTCTGGAAACCTTTGCCAGCTGCATACGGTTTCCCACGATCATTCTGATTCTTGCCTTTCCTATCAACCCTTTGCTGATAGCTCTCTGCTCTGGCCTTGGTATCCTGTTCAAAAATCCTGCAACAGTCAACCAAATCAGAAAACACTCTAATCCGCTGATACCCAATAGCCTGCTTGATCTCGGGACGTAACCCGTTCTCAAACTTCACACATTTTGAAAATTCCCCAGCAGCCTCATTATAGGGAGTGTAGTACTTCGACAGCTCTGTGAACTTAGCAGCATACTCAGTAACAGACCGATTGCCCTGCTTCAATTCTAAGAACTCTATCTCTTTCTTTCCTCTGACATCCTCTGGAAAGTACTTCCTCAGGAACCTCTCTCTGAATACAGCCCAAGTGATCTCAGCATTCCCAGCAGATTCCAACTCAGTGCGGGTAGCAACCCACCAATCATCTGCTTCCTCTGACAGCATATGCGTACCGAACCTGACCTTCTGGTTATCGGCACACTCCGTCACTCGGAAGATCCTCTCGATCTCCTTCAACCACTTCTGAGCGCCATCTGGATCGTATGCTCCCTTGAACATTGGAGGATTGTTCTTCTGGAACTCACTCAGTTGACGAGCAGCTCCCATTCCCACAACATTCGGATTCCCTCCAAGTACTCCAGCTAGCATACCCAGAGCCTCAGCAATCGCAGCATCGTCTCTTCCTCTTCCAGCCATCTCTATTCTGAAAACCCAACAAGCTAAAACAATAAGTACCGATAGGGTTACACAACACCTATCCCGTACAGGGGAAACAGAATAATTACGACTCGACTCGACCGAATATGCTCTGATACCACTAATGTAACACCCTTCTAAAATACCCCAAAAATTTAATTAAAATAACAATATATCAATCAGAGTAATCATGCAATTAAGGGTGTCACACAATATTTCACACTATTCATCAAAGTAGCTTGTCATGCTCATTTATTTATCAAATAAAACAGTTGCATAATACGCAGCGGATAGAGATCAAATCGATCATTCAAAACATGTAACATACTACATGTAAACTGGTTCAACAAACATCAACAACACAATTAAAATGTTCCCTCCCGATGTTACATCTATCAGAGCATGACCCACTAAGGAGACTACACTAGACTCCAAGCACTAGCTTCTACTCAATCACTGCTCGTTACCTGAAAAATAGTTGTAAGGGTGAGTTCCTCAATCGATATAATAAGCATTATAAAATATCATGTCATGTTAAGCAATTTAACACATTAATCACCCTAATCACATCACACATTCCGTAACGGCACATCAATTCAAATATCATACTCAATATCAACACAATTCATACTCATGCTCAATGCCAACACAACACACGTATAACATTGGAATACATCCATTCATATTATACACTACACATATATTATGCAATGAGACTCCATGCATGCGGTACCGACTATTCGTGAACATATAGTTCAACCTCACCGACCAAATCCAGGTACGGCTACCAAGCTCACTAGTCCCACTCATTTGAGACCTAGTGACTCACATCACTAATTCCTCACCATGGGAATTAGCTACCACCCCAAGGGCCATGCTATGCACGCTAATTCACCTAGCATGCAAACATCAACAACAGTCCAAAATGACTAACATCACTAATTCCTCACCATGGGAATTAGCTACCACCATAAAGGCCACAATATGCATACTAATCGCCTAGCAATGCAACATCACAACAAAAATCCATAATGGACATATGCTCACACTCTAAGCCATAAAACAGTCCATTCACCACACATGCATAACATATACATTCACAATATTATGCATACCACCATACATCATCAACACATGTATCAAAACATCATATCATGTCAAATAATTCAATCACAATATTAGCACACTCTACTAATACCTATACTGCTCAAAACAGCGAGAATAATCCCTACTATATCACACACCGATATAGGCCAACCATCACATATACACATACATTTAAAATATTCATTTTTCCACTTTTTAACAGTGTTAACCGGTTAACGCCCTGGGTTAACCGGTTAACGCAACACAGAACACACTTTCTGGCAAAACTTAACAGTGTTAACCGGTTAACGCCCTGGGTTAACCGGTTAACGCAGCACAAACAGCAATATCTCAGCAATCACAACAGTGTTAACCGGTTAACACCCTGGGTTAACCGGTTAACGCAGACAAAACAACAATTTTACACCATACAACACAGTGTTAACCGGTTAACACCCTGGGTTAACCGGTTAACGCAAGACAGAAAGCTGTTCCTGCGCTAACACAAGGCAGAATGCAGAATTCTCCGCATTTTCCGCCGTTGGAGGACTTCCGGACCTCCGATTCCAATTCCGTAAAAAGCTATACGTTCGGGAAAACACTACCCCTCCAATTACCGATTCAATTTCAGTTTAACACAGTTTATTCATCACAATTTTTCAGCATTCAACAATCCCAATTAGGGTCAATTCAACGGTTTATCACTACCCATTACATGCTAACCCATAATACCCATTAAACGACGATAAACCCCCCTTACCTGAGTTAATCCGGCAATCTCTAAGCTCCAAGCTTTTCTCTTCTCCAACCTTTGCCCTTGCTCTTCCTCTTTGCCCTTTCTCCACTTTCCACTTTTCAGCCGCTTCTCTGTTTCACGTAAAACTCTTTTTACCAAATGGGATTCTTTTTCCTTACTTCACACTTATATATTTTCCAATAATTATTATCTCAAAATAATAATAATAATAATCCAATAATTCCAATTATTTAATTAAATTAATAAATATAATATTAATTTAAATCAAATAATTATCTTATTTTTATTGGGGTGTTACACATGGGTTTCATGTCGACACATAAAATAAAATTTTCTTATATGAGTCGACACATACTTTGAATGTATCGACACATAACTTACATAGGTCAACACATACAATCCATTTTTCCAAAAATTCATGATTTTTCCAAACCTTTTGCATTCCTTTTGCCTCTAACTTGCATACATATAAATACTTCATACATGCTTCATTTCAAGGCGATGATGGAAAACCATAGCCGAATCAGGAATATACAAAGAGTTCTTTTCATCTTCAACATATATTCTATGCATACCCACAAACAAATTACACATAATCATTTTTTGTTTGGGTGCCCTCAAGAATCAGAGTTGATAACGTCCAATTTAGACTGTTGGATTGTAAATTGGGTTGAGAATCTTTGGGGATTTCAAATAAGAAAGCTAAGTTAGGGGTTTCCTCAAGATTAATTGGTGATTTGAAGGTTTTGGAAAAGATTACGCAATTTGGATTCGATCGAGTGAAAGTTTTGAAGAATGGGGCTTCTTGCGAATGAGTAGTGTGAGACGGTGGATCAAATTGGTAAATCATGGATGACAACAATTTTCAATTTGGATCGATCGAGTGAAAGCTTTGAAGAATGTTTTTTCAAAAGGAGTATCATGAGACGGTGGATCAGATTGGTATTGTTGGGGGACTTGATCAAGCTCAGATAAAGGGAAGAGAAAGTGTAAGAATTAACATCAAACATAGTATTTGTAGGGTTGCATTGTTACATTTCTCTTGTAAACTACTTTTGCAAAGTAAGATTAATTTTCATTTTCTTAATTCGAGTTCGAATTGAGGGAAAACATACCCATAACAAGACCAATTAATGAACTTCCTAAATAAATCATTGTGTATTCTCTCTCTCTCTCTCTCTCTCTCTCTCTCTCTCTCTCTCTCTCTCTGTATATATATTACTTTTCATTTGCAAATTGTTGAATTTGTCAATTATGCGATCAACGCGTTTGGTTTAAGCTTTAGATGACCTTTTGAAAAAGGTCTTGTTGGGTTGATTACAATTTACTAGTTTATGGTTGGATTTGAAAATCAACAAAACCATACAAAAGTCTAAACAAAATTGATTGCACACAAGGTGTTCGATAATTTGTCTCAGTTTCATTTTTGTGTATTTTGTCATTGGAAATAGACTTTACTTTTAGTATAGCATTCAAGTGATTGTTGATGTCAAAAAGTGGTAAGAATATTGATGTCAAAAGATTTTTTTGACACATTTTGCATTTGTTTCAACTTTCATTCAAGTGTTCCTTGTGAAATGCATGTGCATCCTTCTTCATTCGTACGGTGAGGTGAAATCGTTTCAATTTTTGCTTTGTAAGTAAGTCTTTTCTTTTACTTGTTTATTCTTCAAAAGTATATGATATACTTGGTACATGATACATGTTATGAGTGTTCATTTCCAAAAATTTCAATTGATAACCATGGTGTGTTTCAATTTATATGTTTTTAGTGACTTCATCTTAATATCTTCACATGTATTTTATACTGTTAATATTTTATGCCTGCTCCAAAGATTTCAAGTTATTTCAAATGGACGTGAAAAGTGTTTTCCTTAATGGATATATTAATGAGGAAGTGTTTGTTTCACAACCTCCCGGTTTTGAAAATTATGAGTATCCTAATCATGTTTATAAGCAAAAATGAGCTTTGTATGCTCTTAAACAAGCCCCTAGAGCTCGGTATGAGCGACTTAGTAAGTTCTTGATCGATCAATGATACTTTAGAGGGAAGGTAGATACTACATTTTTCATTAAACGTCAAGGAAAAATACTCTTCTAGTTAAAGTTTATGTTGATGATATCATTTTTAGTTCCACTAACCTACAATTAGTCAAGGATTTTTCTAAGCTAATGCAGGGTGAGTTTGAGATGAGTCTCATGGGAGAGTTGAACCATTATCTCGGTTTTCAATCAAGTAAATATGCAAAGGGAAGTTTGTGTGTCAAACAGAATATTGCCACGAATTTCTAAAGAAATATGGTGTGGAAGATGCAAAATCAATTGACACTGTAATACCCACAAATGGAAACTTGAAAAAAGATGAAAATGATAAGGATGTTAATGTCAAGAAGTATAGAGGTATGATTGGATATCTTTTATATCTTACTGCATCTAGGCCAGACATTATGTTTAGCATGTGTATGTGCACTCGTTATCAATCGCCTCCTAAGGAACCGCATTTAAAAGTCGTAAAACGCATAGATACTTTCATGGTACATCTATGTATGGATTATGGTATTCCACGGAAAGTGATTGTAATTTGGTTGGTTATACTGATTCCAATTTTGTTGGTTGCGAATTGGATAAGAAAAGTACTAGTGGAACTTCCCACATGTTTTCAAACTCCTTAGTAAGTTGGCCTAGAAAGAAATAGGTTTCCATTGCTTTGTCAACTGTCTAGGCATAATACATTGCAACAGGTAGTTGTTATGCTCAAATATTGTGGCTCAAACAATAATTACTTGATTTTGATATTAAACTACAATTTATTCCTATCATGTGCGAAAAAACTAGTGCTATTAATCTAACCATAAATCCGGTGTTACACTCCCGCGCTAAATATATTGAGATACGCCACCACTTCCTACATGACCATGTTGAAAAATGAGATGTTGCATTTGAGCATGTTGATAGAAAAAATCAACTTGCGGATATCTTTATAAAACCTCTTGCGACTGAACTGTTTTTAATATTCTAAGGGAATTTAGCATACTTGATATCTCCAATCTTTCCTAAATATGATTTATTGCATGTACTTTATATACTTTTACTCTAACTTTCCTTGGAAGTTCAATAACATATGAGTGTATCCTTCATCAATTCATACGCAAGATAATATTGTTCCATTTTCTTTCTTTGAAAGTAAGCACTTTACTTTTGCATGTTATCTATGTCCCAAATGCTTGATATGATTTATGTATAAAATTTTCATAAATGTTCACTTCCAAAGATTTCAATTGATGTATTTCAATTTATATGCTTATAGTGACTTCATGTTATTCTTCTTCCATACTTGAAATATGTTCTTTGTGTATAAGCATGTTATATATTATTAGTTCTTGCATGATATATGTGAGGTTGTTGTTTATCTATTCCCGCATGAAATATGTTTGAACATGTTATAATGTCAACAAAATTATTGTAGTGTGTCATTGTTATGATTACATTTATGTTTTTGGTTTGAGTGGTCATAAATCTAAATAATTTCCTTGCTAGAGCACAAGTGTGTGCACATTCGGGAGTACCAAAAGTATATGTCACGTAAATGTGTCACTTTTGAAGTAACTCAAGAGTTTTTGATTGCATTATATCTTTCATCTTTCATGTTTGTTATATATGTTATTTGGCATGATTTATGGCAACTATGTTATATTGTTGCTTAAATTTCTTTTATTTATGTTTAGGCATTTTCATTATTTACATCATTCTATGTGAGTGTTGTTTTATTGATGATTTTATCTTTGCAAACACCTATGTATGTTATATTAGTATGTGTATGGTATAAGATATTTCTCATGAATTACTTTGCATCTTTTTGATGTTGCCAAAAGGGGATAAGCATCTGCAAGATGAATTTGGGATGCATACATTTAGGGGGAGCCTTCATGAAGACATCAAATGCGTCATCACAAGTTTTGCCATCATAAAATGGGGGAAGTATGTGAGTGCGCCTTCCTATTAGAAATCTTTTGTATGATGTCAAAACTAGGACATTTTAGCATTTATGTATATTGAACGGTATTCCATGAGTCTAAATGGGCATCTTAGTATTAGGAAACTTAGGAATGGTTTAAAAACTGTTTCAAGCATTAAAAATAGGTTTTTATGTGAAAATAGGTCTATGTGTCGACACATACATGCTATGAGTCGAAACATGTGGATCATTTTTAAAGGTTATAACTTATGTACTGCATGTGTAGACACATAAATCTTCTCAGGTCGACATATAGAAGAAAAATACTTCTATGAGTCGACACATATGAGTTATGAGTCAACACATGTAGTTTAATTTTAAAGCATGTAGCCTTTATTTGATGTGTCGACTGTGGAGGGGTTTCAGGTCGACACATAGAAGAAAATTGTCTTCTATGAGTCGACACATGCTTCGAATGTGTCGACACATGACTTACATAGGTCAACACATACGATTCCTTATTCCAAAAATTCATGATTTTTCCAAATCTTTTGCATTCATTTTGCCTTCAACTTGCATGCATATAAATACTTCATACATCCATCATTTTAAGGCAGTGGCGGAAAACCATAGATGAAACCAAGAATATATGAAGAGTTCTCTTCATCATCAAACTATGGTCTATGCATACACCTAAACAAATTACACATAATCATTTTTTGTTTGGGTGCCATCTAGAATCAGAGTTGATAACGTCCAATTTAAGTGTTAAATTGTAAATTGGGTTGAGAATCTTTGGGGGTTTAAAATAATAAAAATAAGATGGGGTTTTTCTTTAAGATCAATGTGTGATTTTAAGGTTTTGGACAAGATTAATTCATTTGGATTCTATCAAGTGAAAGCTTTGAAGAACAGGGTTTCTGCAAAGGAGTAGCATGAGACGGTGGATCAAATTGGTAAATCTTGGGTGACAACAATTCGCAATTTGGATTCGATCGAGTGAAAGTTTTGAAGAACGGGGTTTCTTGCAAAGGAGTAGCATGAAACGGTGGATCAAATTGGTATTGTTGGGTGACTTGATCAAGCTCAGATCAAGGGAAGAGAAAGTGTTAGAATCAACATTAAACATAAGATTTGTGGGGTTGTATTTCTACATTTCTCTTGTAAACCTACTTTTGCAAAGTAAGGTTCATTTTCATTATCTCAATTCGAGTTTGAATTAAGGGCAGACGTACTCATAGTGAGGCTGATTGGGGAACTTCCTAAACAAATCTTTGTGTACTCTCTCTCTCTCTCTCTCTCTATCTCTCTCTCTCTATATATATATTTATATATATATATATATATATATATATATATATATATATATATATATATATATCGCTTTTACTTTTTATTTGCAAATTGTTGAATTCGTTGATTGTGTAATTAATACGTTTGGTTAAACCTTTTTCAAAAGGTTTTGTTGAGTTGATCACAATCTATTAGATTATGGTTGGATTTGAAAATCGATAAAACCAGACAAAGTTCTAAACTAAATTTATTGCACACAAGGTGTTCGATAATTTGTCTCAATTTTGTTTTTGTGTATTTTGTCATTGGAAATAGACTCTACTTTTAGTATAGCATTCAAGTGATTATTGTTAAAAGTATTTTGATCAATTTATTCTCATTATTATAACTTGATTATATATACACATAATCAGGCTTTCGATAGCGGTTCGATTTAGATGATTCGATGGTAACTTCCGTTAGCCGTTAGAATTTTCAAAACAGTTTGTGTAATTTTTTTTAACAGGGGATCTATTCATCCCCCTCTAGATAAGTCGTATTTCGTCTAACACAACACAACCAAAATTTTTAACAATTCAAATTACATACTAAGTGTGACCAAAATCTAAAAAGAAATTACATACTAAGAGAGAGAGAGAGAGAGAGAGAGAGAGAGAGAGAGAGAGAGAACACCATGATTTATTTTGGCAGTTCCCCAATTTTCTTCACTATGGGCACGTCTGCCCTGAATTCAAAATCAAATTGAGATATTGTAATTAACCTTTGCAATATCAGTTTACAAGAGAAGTATTAGAAATTCAAACCTCAAACCATATGTTTGATGTTGATCCTAACTCCTTTTCTACCCTTGATCTTAGCAAGATCAAGTCACATAAGATCTCCAATATGACCCTCCAGTTACCACTACTCCTTTGATTGAACCTCCCGTCCTTCAAAGCTTTCACCCGACTGAATCCAAATTACAGAGTCTTGCCCCATGCCTTTCAATTAATCACCTGGTTACCGCTACTCCTTTGCAAGAACCCCCATTCTTCAAAGCCTTCGCTCGACTGAATCCAAGTTAACAAGACTTGTGTAAAAACCTCCAAACCAACCCTTGATCTTGGAGTAAAAACCCTAACAATTTTATCCTTGAAACCCCCCAAAGAAAAACTCAACCCAATTTGATTACACAATCCTAAGTTGGACCTTATCAGTCTATTATTTCCAACAAACAATAAAAAATGATTATGTGTAGTTAATTAATGCATCAAGACAGGTTGAAGATGATGAGAATTCTTTATATCTTTCAAGTTTTAATGCTATGAAATGATGCATGAATGAGTATTTATATGTATGTGTAGAAAAGGAATGAGTAAAAACAAATTTTTGGCCAAAATGCAAAATTTGAAAGTTAGATCAGAATGTATTGACTCTAAACTTGAATGAGTCGATACATAAGATGAATGAGTCAATACAAGACCAAATAAAGTCAATACGTCGGAGGCAGTAGCAAATTTGAGAGAAAAATGTTTCAAAATGATTCGACTCCAAACACGGGAGAGTCAACTCATTCCTTCAATATTCGATACATTGAAGGCAATGTGAAGTGTTTGAAAACACCTTTCAGATCGATTTGACCCATTCGCAGGATGTATCGTCCCTTTCGAGGCAAACTCAAATTCTTTGAAATTCCACTCAGTATGTATCGACCCGTACCAAGGGTGTATCGACCCATGCATGGCTTTTTATGAAAAATTCATATTTTGGTCATGTGATGGCTTATGTAATATAGTCTTACATGTTCTACGATGACGATGATGATGCACATTCAAGATTGTAAGGTCCAAATACACAAAGATCTAAGCTACCTAGTTTTGACATCATTCAAAATGTATTAAGAGCATATTGCACTCACATATAATGCAACATGTGTAATTCGACAACATAAAAGCAACTTGTTCATATAATAAAACTTGTTTAACCTGTTTCATATATTACAACCCGTTTTCATATAATACAACCTGTTTCATAGTCTGTAACAACAAAACTTGTGCATATCATAGTAAAATATAAAATAAATTTGTATAATGCAAATTGTGGAATTTGGAAACATAAAAACATAATAGACTGGTATCACCAATTTGGAAACATAGAAGCATAACAATTTTCATAACAACATCACTTTGTAAAGAGTTGAATAACCAGTGTACTAACAGAACAACATAACTATGTAAAGAGATGCCTTAACATCAAAACATAACAGCCTAATAATGTATAAAGTTATATAAAAAATTGAATACATAACAAAAACATAGTACCTAAATTGTTTGGTCATTACATAAGCATAATGTAGGAACCAAAACATGGAAAACATAAGAGCTAAAATGTTTGGTCAACACTTACTTCAAAAAACCTAACATAACCTAAACTATTAGGTAGTCTTTGGTTGGTTGCGGTGCTTACGACCCCTCGTTCTATAACAGTTTGTGCAACACCATTCACTAAATTCCTTCCCTTTGCTTTCGCCTTTTTGTTGCGACCTTTTGAAATTGTTATCTCAACTGCTATTTTCTCTTTGCATATTCGTTTGTTGTGTCCCTTATTCCATAATTTTTGGCATTTCACAGTTTAAAGATTTAAGGGAAAATGTTTGTGTTTTTAGGCTTATCATTTGCCTTGTTACTGTTCTTTTTTGGGCGACCAATAACTCCACGCATAACTGATAGCTTGATTAATTCAGTTCCTTCAGTTGGCCATAGTTGTGGGGTATTTGTTGGCCGAATGATATGACTATAAGTAGCCATAATAGTATAACTCCTAGACACAAAAATAAAATTCTCATTATTAAGCATGTTGATATGGCTATAAAATGAAATAATTTTCATATAATTCATGGGTTACTTATAGTATAATGAAATATAATCTTCTAGCTCATTCTTGTTATACCATATGCATGTGATAGTATGACAACATGGTATCCTCGTTAAATCCCTATATACCCAAAATAAAGTAATGGAATTAATAGAAACAAAACATAATTTAATGGCATACCTTTTGTTGATCAGAGATAAATCCATAGACATTGTAATGGATGGATTATAAATCATCAAGTAACAACTTTATCAACCATTGCCATAAGTCCTTTATTTCTGCCTCCATAACTGCATATGCTACCAACATCATCTTATTATTTCCATCCTTTCCAACAACAACTATCAACTGGCCTCCAAAGTACCCTTTTAGAAAACATGCATCTAACCCAATTAGCGGTATGCATGTCGTTGCAAATGTAACCTTACATGCTTCCAAGCACACATAAATTATCTCAAAACAGAACCACCATAAAAAATAGCACATTAAATTTTAACTATAGAGTTTGGATTTGACTTGAGCAGTTCATCAACATACCTCCTTAAATGTGTGAATTATTTATAACCAACACCTTGAATCAAATATATCATTTTTCTCTTGGCTCTGTAAGCTTGGTCATTCGACAATTTCACACCCCATTTATGAACGGCTTCTGCAATCTAACCTTTAGTTTTCATATCGGGACTATGTATTAATGTATAAACAAATTTGCGAGCTAACTAATCAGTTTTTACTTGTCTATTCTTAGTTATATTATGACAAATATGTTCCTCAATGAAGCTAACTTGTTGCCAAAATCAATTGTTAGTCCTTATACTACATATTATATAAAAGGGACAACCTTCCATGCATCTTACAACTATTGTCTTCTTGTCATTTTTTCTTAAGACAACATTCTTCTTGTTATCCATTGCATATTATTTTATAGCATCTCTAATTTGTAACTTATCTTTTAACATCATGCCTAACTCAAATTTCATGCTTTCGTTAAAAGTTAGAAACCTCTCAATCTCATCTTCGACATCACTTTCTGGTGGAGTATGAAGCTTATTTGAATCATAACTCTTGTTATCAGAAATAACACTATGACTTGAAGAATGTCGAGTTTTATTAACTAGAAGAACTATTGTCTAATCTACATTAACATTAGGACCTAAATCAATATCACTTTCACTTTCATCCTCATCATCCTCACTTGCCTCATTATCAGGACCAATTTCACTTTTATCATCCTCCACATTCACATCAACTTGAATATCCTCCATGTTCACATAATCTTGATCATTCTCCACATTCACATCATCAACTTACACATCCTTTACCCTATGTACCAGATCATTACTTTTTTTAACATTAACTTGTTCAACCACATCATATGTGCATTCTAGTATGTCAATTATGGTCCAACATAAACATCAATGACATTAAATTCTTTAACATCTTCAATAAAGGTTAACACATATTGGTCATTATTCAATAGTCTAAGTCATCGAGTAAATGAAAACTTAGGGTTCCAAAACCAAAGACACCTTATATCACCATAACCTTAACTTTTTATCATACTTTCAGTCCATATATAGGATATTAAGTCCAAGTCCCAATCCCAATCCATTCCAGACATTACTTCACCCACATACCACTTTACATGATGATATACCAATTCCCTTGTGGTGTATTTTAAGTCTGACAATTTGTTTTTCTGTTGGCCTACACATAATAGATACAAGAAATAACCATTGTAGACATTAGGGACTACACCTTTGCAATAAAATAACCATTGCATGTGTTTGGGACCACAGATTTGCAACAAAATAAACTTTGAATACATTTGGGGACCATGCTTTGTAATAAACTAACAGCAACTTGTGAACCATTTCAGACATCATTACCACAATAACACATCTTTGTTCAAGTTTCAGACAACACGATACAAAAACACAACAAATGCACACATTTTGTCTAAAATCCAAACAATGCAAAAAGAGTTGAAGAAAGAACCATTTACCTCGATACATAGGTTGGGGTTGGCATTATCAACTCAGATGAACGAACACATATTGAAGATGAGTGACGAACGAACGTAGTAGTTGGATGACGAATGAACCTGAGTTGAAAAAGAACACAAGTTGATAAGCAGTTTAGATGATGAAGAAACCCGAGTTGAAGACTAACACGAGTTGATGACGTAAGAGGGGAGGGATACTGAGATGCATCTTAGGTTTATTAGATTATTTGGGGGGAAATGGTATCGAAGAAGATGAAATAGTTGATTGGAATTTGGGTTAATTTAACATACTTTTAAAAATGAATTATGTAAATTAAAAAACCATTAACATAAATAAAAAATGAATTGAAACACTTCACTGTTGAACCGAAACATCAACAAAGTGAGTGTCATGTCATAAAAAGTTGCCCTTGCAGGGGGACTAAAATCCAAAAAAAAAACTAAAGGGACTAAAATTTCGAGTTTTAAAATGTTGGAACAAAAAAAAGATAATACGAAACCAAAATTTCAATTAAGCATCCTTTTTAACTATTTATTGTGAGAATTTCTTAATGCACCCTATATCGTTCTACTGTACCACATTAATTTCCACAAATGCCCCTTGTTTCCGGAGATGCATCTCCGGATACACCTCTTGCACACTCAAGTAAGGCCATTATGAGAGGCGCCCTATATGTTGGATAATTTTTATTCCAAAGATGCATCTCCAAAATATTTTAAGAAAGAATTTAATTATTTAACAGTTCGGTAGATATTCTGAAGATGCATCTCCAAAATTATGGGCGACGTTTACATCACCTTTGAATGTCAGATATTTTTGGAGACGCATCTCCAAAAATAACTCATAAAAGAACCAACTGCATGATCATACAACCATTATTGACATAGTTGGTTTTCAACCAAACCCTTCACCCTAAAAACCCTTCATTCTTAATCTATTTTTTCACTCCAAATCTCCATCCTTTTGGTTCATCACATCATAGGGAGCAAAAGAAGATATAATTTTAGCTAAAAATTCTTATTTTCCCTATGCATTGATCACATTAATCTTCCATTTTTATTGAAAAAATTTACGTCGTGTCTGGAAGTGTATCTTCGGAATGTATATGAACTTGTCCGGAGATGCGTTTCCAGAATTTGTT
Organism: Lathyrus oleraceus; assembly: GCF_024323335.1. Taxonomy (NCBI): domain Eukaryota; kingdom Viridiplantae; phylum Streptophyta; class Magnoliopsida; order Fabales; family Fabaceae; genus Lathyrus; species Lathyrus oleraceus. Next base: position 197,231,817 of record NC_066582.1, on the reverse strand, counting down.
TATGTTCATTTTTGAAGTCATTCAACAACAGTAGTAGCACTTATGTTCTGTTATGGTTTTAATTGTTTTTATTAGATATGGTGCACCCCGATGTTTTCTCAAAACAAGTTGTTTCTCTGAATGTCCAAGGTGTGGTTGTTTCTCCGAATATTCAAGGTGTTATTGTGAAGGTGATAGATGTTGGCAACGAATTTAAAAATAAGCAAGAGTTTGAATAGCATGATCAAATGCTTCAATGGAATCATATGGAGACCTCTAAACTTGGATTTGGTGTGGTTATCAGAAGGTCCAATAATGGTTCAGATAAAATATGCGCCTCTGTGACAATGATTTGTGAAAGAAGTGGGAAATATAGAGTTACTCTCAGGGATTTTAAAAGAGACGACACTAGTATAAGAAAATGTGATTGTCCATTTAAGGTTCATGGTTACATGTTGGCAAACAAAAATTGGATATTTAATGTGATATATAGTTTGCATAACCATGATTTGTTTTTAAGATTAGTCGGTCATCCTAGTGTCTGTTGGCTCAAGCGGGAAAAGAAGGAGTGTGTTGCTGACATGACCTTGATTCTTGTTCGACCGAAAAATATACTTGTGACATTGAAACGAAAACGACCCGAAAATAAATCAAATATCAAGCAAGTGTATAATATTTGATACCTCACTAACAATGCACTTAGGAGGGATAGAACTGAGATGCAACAACTCTTGAAATTGTTGGATGATAACATTTACGTGTATAAGTACCGAATATGCGATTATGGAGTTATTGTTAGAGATATTTTTTGGACTCATCCTGATTCCATAAAGTTGATCAACATGTTTCCTACGGTGATCATACTTGATTCAACCTACAAGGCCAACAAGTATAGACTTCTATTATTGGAGATGGTTGGTGTGACCTCAACTAAGAAGACATATTTTATTGGTTTTTCATTTCTTAAGTGTGAAAAAGAGGACAATTTTACTTGGGCATTAGAGGTGTGTCAAACACTGTTGAAGGTACAAGGTGAGATGCCTAAAGCGATTGTTACCGACCATGATAATGCATTGATGAATTCGGTTGCAAATTTATTTCCTTCTTCTTATGCATCACTTTATAGGTATCACATGACAAAGAATGCGAGAAGTCAGGTTAAACCCGCGATAAGGACGAAATATATAGAGTCCGAAGATGGAAAAATGGTGAAGACATATGCGGTTGTGAAAAAAAATAATGGATGCATGGAATCGTATAATAAATTTTTCCACAAAAAAACTATATGCTGATTTCGTTACTCATTTCAGGAAAGTGTATAAAAAGTATCCAGATTTGTTGAAATATGTTGAGAGCATAATTCTTGACTAGGTAAAGGAGAAAATAGTCTGTGCATAGACTGATAATGTTAGACACCTTGGAAATACAACAACTAACAAAGTTGAGTATGTCTATGCTACTTTGAAAAATTGATTGGGAAATAATAATGTGGATTTGTGTAGAGATCGGGACTCCGTGAACTACATGATTTAAAACCAGCATAATGAGATACAAACAACATTTGATCGGAACATCATAATTTTGGAACACACATTTAAAGACAACACTATATATTCTCAGTTGGTTGGTAAGGTTTCTCAGGAGGGTTTGAACTATATCTTTTACGAGGCTAAACGAGTTGATAATGTAGGCTCTGATAGCGCAAAGTGCGGATGCAAGATTGTGAAAACATATGGTTTCCCATGTGCTTGTGTTATTTCTAAAAAGGTGAAACTTGGTGACCCAATAAGAATGAACGAGGTTTGCACTTATTATAAGAGACTTATGTTTGATGATGATGGATGCATGGATGATGGTAAATCGAATAATTCTATTTTGACCGAATGAGAAGTAATCCAAGAGAGATTTTTGAAAGCCGATGACAACATGAAAATCCATATCAAAGAACAATTGAGGAAGATTGCCTATCCAGAAACCACCCTCTAACCCGCAAAAATAAAAGGTGTTCCAAAGAAAATTAAGCCTACACCAAATGACAATTCAAATACACGGTCTCCTTCATATTTTGAACATGTTGACATAGTTTTTACCGACTCACCGACTTCCACCGAAGGTTCCGTTCATTGACGAGATGTCGATTTTTATGCACAAATATATTGAGCGAATCATCAATGTTGTGGGGGATGGTAATTACGATTACCGAGCCATTTTAGATTTACTTTGTAAATGAGAAGATAGTCATACAATTGTCCGACATCAACTTATCCAAGAGTTGAAGACGCATAAAGAATCATATACATAGTTGTACGGAAAGAAAGAAAAATTCGATGCGGTTTATGAGTCTCTTGTTCCTTGCTTGAGCGGCCTGGCACCAGAGGCAAAATGAATGCGCTTCCTTGAAATTGGTCTCATAATAGCATGTGCATATGATAGAATGTGTGTTGACCTGGCACACTACGGTATTTTGGAAACCTTTTTCTCATTGCGCCCCGCCCCACCCCAAAATCTAAATGATCGTATCATGTGTATTGGGTGGCTTTCAAAATCAAGTCATTTTTTCAAACTTACTTGAAACCGGGATTCCCTATACCAGTTACATCACCGGAGTGGATGGCTCATTGAACCATAAAAGTCAAGACTTGGCTGGATTATTTTATAGAAAGGATGCAAGAATTCGAGAGATTGAACGACATTGAAAAAAAATCAAATGCACAAAATTCTAAGGGGGTACCACCAATAGATTTAGCCGGCGACATATGTTTCGATTCATTTTAATTTCTTATATTTACCGGACAAATAAGTGTATATAATTGTGTCTAAATATAAATGAAGTGTTATATATTCACCATTTGTTCATATTTTGTATTAATGCATATTTGATCTTCTCCATAACAATATTTGTGTTTTTTGTAAATGAAAAAACATGTTGAAATTCTGGTGTAGTCAGAGTTTAGATGTTCTACTCCAAGTAATGACATATGATCTAACATTGTTACTAATACAGCAAGACAATTATACAAATTAAAACCTAGTACTGATATGCACACATTCACAGATGTCACTACATCTGCTACTATATCACCATAGAATGGAAGAACACCCAGTTCTATCCATCTGGTACAAAGACATAGCAGAGATCAAACATATCACTTACTTCTGTTGAGCCTGCACAATTATCAGCATGATGTCTCAACATTGATTTGAACATCACCTGTTACAGCATTACCGGTTGACCTTATTTTATAACGGACAGAATTATAAAGTGAAGAAGGTAAAAACACAAGTAATTGTTAACCCAGTTCGGTGTCACACACACCTATGTCTGGGGGCATACCAAGCCAGGAAGAAGATCCAATATCAGCAGTATTAATTCAGAGTTAAACTCCCCCATTTACAACTTTTCACTTAATCCCTACCCAATGCAATCTATACCTAGGAACTCCTAGATAGAAACCTCCAGTTTCCATTCCTATCACTACAATTACAATGTAATGCTAAACAACTTGAACTTGCTTCACAACTTCGTTCAAGACCATAACAACTCTTGCCTACAGGCTTTGAGTTACAAATACTCTCAGCTTTGAACACTGAGAAACACATGGTAACCTTCCCACAGGTTGGGAGGTTTACCTCACACACACCCCTAAATTTTCATTCTTTGAGGCTTACAAATACTAGGTTACAATATGCTATTTATAACCTAATCACCCAACTGGATTTGGGCCTTCAGAAATCGCAGCAAACTTCTCCTTTGCTGTTACAAAGCCAACAGAAAATTTCTGCTACAATCAAGGTCTTCAATCTTTTAGTTCCTAAAATATCTCCATATTTAGTTCCTAAAATATCTCCATATTTAGTTCCTAAAATATCTCCATATTTAGAAACTGTTTATTCTGATTGAGTCTTCAAGACCTCCACAAATAACGCCACATAGGATTCTAATTACCACATATTAGGGTGCTAACAAATAGGCTATTTGTTAGGTTCATTAATTGTAGCTCAGTTGTTAGTTTCCTGGATTTTAGATCAGCTGTTGGATTCCTGAAGAATAGCCTGAGAAAAATCCTGAAACAGAAAAACTAACCATCCTACAATTTAGCATATGCTGTCAGGAATGAATGTCACAACATTCAGTTTGACGTCCAAAACATAGACCATATGCTAAGTCTGTTATTTTCCTGAAAACAGACTGTGCTAAATGCGGTACTGTAAAAGACTAACCAGTCAATACTTCAGTATCAACTTACAGTCATAAATGTCAAGACATCCAGTTTGACATTTTCACAATGGGCCTTATGCCAGGTCTGTTATCCTCCTGAAGAACAAAATGAATTAAATACTGAACTGAAGCAGAAAAACTAACCTGCCTATTATTCAGTATATGCTGTCACTGATGAATGTCACAACATCCAGTTTGACATTCAGACAATAGGCCTTATGCCAGGTCTGTTATTCCCTTGATAAACAGACTGAACTACATACTAAGTTATAACAACCAGTTAGCTATTCTATACCTCAGTATCTGCTGTCAGGGATGAATGTCATACTATCCAGGTTGACATTCAGTAAATCCTGTATTAGCTAAACCTGCAGCATACTACTCAAGTATGTCATGACATCAGTTAAGACATCTGAGTACAGTCAGATATTCTAACTTACAATGCAGTCAAACAGTCATCTCTACAGCATGTCATAACATCAGTCAAGACATTAGGATCCAGCTAGTGTTTTACCATATAATGCAGCCAATCAAACATCTACACATGTTCTGTTTTAGGGTTCTGTTTTGAAACTGGTTCAGGAGAGGTTTCAGAGATGCATCTCTAGAACAAGATGATAGGGTGCGGAACCAGAGATATATCTCCGTAATTAGCATGTCAGTCATTGAATGGTCCATATTGATCTATGACTTCTATAAATCAAGGTGCTCTTATGTTATATTTCAGACAAACTGAAAATATCTTAAATGTCACAATTAAACATTGACTGGTATGTCGCAAATGTCTCGTTCTTCAGCTCTACACCCAAGCGCACGTTCAAGCTCAATGACTTCACCTCCCTCGAAGATATCAAAGATGAAATCCAATATTTCCTACCTTATGGAGATAATCGAAAGGTTGTGAAGCTCGAGTATCGTTCACCGCCGATTGACAACAAATGAAAGATTGAGTTCAACAAATTTGAGCTTAAGACGCAAGCGAATGTTAGGTCTATGTGGAATACGTTTTTCTATTTCGAAACAAAAGTTCCGCTCGAGTTGGAAGCGATGCTACAAAGATTGGTCGAAGATATTTTGAAGATGTTCAAGCGTCCATCGAGATATTGAAATATAATATTGTAGTTTATGTTGAAATCATCACTGTAATGCTTATTTTATGTTACGAATGTCAATTTCATTTTGGAAAATTACTTTTTTGTTGATTCTGATACTGATGTGTCTCTCGAGATATGTAACTACATAATCATTCCGGAGATGCATCTCCGGAATAGAGTAAACCAAAAAAAGGCGTAACTCAGAATGACTTTATCGAGTGTGTGCTGGTGTGTGTTCGGAGATACATCTCCGAAATCTGGGGGCATTTGTGGAAATTCACATGGTGCATTAGAAATATATAGGGTGCCATAAAAAAATCTCTTTATTTTTGATAGAAACTGAGTATCCTCTGCGTGCAACTGGAGAGAGTAATCCCTCGAGTCGGGTAGGATCTCAATGGGTGACAAAACTCTCACTCAAAAAAATTTAACACAACTGTGTGCCCACAACCAAGTTCAAACTCAGGACCTCTAGTTAAGTTGGAAGAGATCCCTTACCATATCATTCAAATGTTTTTGAGTTACATTTTAACTATTTAGTACATGTTTCGATTGACTTCTACAAATCCTGAAAACACTTCTATTCCACTTCAATTTAAAAATTGATTTTTTTTTGTTTGGATATTTTTGCAAAATCAATTCTCTTTTTCTAAAAATATTTTTCTTAAAAACTACAATTCTTAATTTTTGAGTTTATAAGAATCAGTTCTACAATTATTATATTACAATTCCTTGTAAATTTCCTTCTTGTATGATAACTATTCTAGTAATTATATATTCAAAATCAAATTTTATAAAAACTATCCAAACAACATTAATTGATAACAACATAAATCAATTCTATTAAACTCAATTCTACCATATTTAATTCTATTAAAATCAATTATACTAAATTAAATTATCTTAAAATCAATTCTTTCCACCGCCAATTAATCCAAACACATACTTAATTGTTGGATATTTAATTAAAAAATAACACAAAAATAGTTTTATTTAATAATCTATTTTTAATTTATAAAAATTAACTACTACCGAATTTACGTCATAACCTAATTAAGACAAATAAAACATGGTTATTCATGTCTTTTTGCATTATCCGTATTTGTTAATCCAATATTAATAATTATTACACTATATCCTATATATCTTCTTAAATAAATCAAGAAAAACCATTTTTATAAACACTATGTATTTTCTATTTCACTCCGAAATCTATCTTCATAAACACAACATTCTCTATATCTTCTTAAACGATACAAACCCAAAAAATTCATTTTCATAAACATTATGCATTCTCTATTTCACTGCAAAATCCATCTCAAATAACCTAATTAATTTCGGATTTTGTTTATGACTCATTATTTTTTCCTATATCTCAGTTTAAAATTTCGATTTACAGTGAGCGCGGTGACGATGACAATTTATAGTGTTTCTGATTTCAATTCCATATATTTCAACTTTGTTGATTTTGGAGATTTTAGATTTTGATTTTTGATTTCATCTATTTCGGCTGAGTTCTAATTATGGTATTCTAGATTTAGATCTATTTCAATTTTGTGTTATTGATTTTGGTGATTCTGTATAAAGTTTTTTTTTGCTTTTATGTTTTGATTTTTATGTTTTATCTTTAGTGATTTTTTTATTTTTATTTATTTAAAATTTAGTTATCTATCTATTTTTTGGATTTAAATAAGGGTTATTTATGTGAATTTTAGTTTTGATATTTCATTTGGTTTTGGTGTTTAGGGTTTAGGTTGATGTAGGATATTTTGACTAATGTTGGATTAATTTAAAAAAAACTATTTATTCTTGGTGATATATGATGTTGGTTAATGATGATGAAGGTGGCTTAAGTTAGGGTGATACTGAAGAAGGTGGTGGTTGTGATTTATGATATTGATGATGATGAGTTATCAAGTTGAAGATGAATGGGGAAATTAATCTGTGAGGCATACATTGCAAGACGAAGTTAGTGATTGGTAACAAAACTCATATATTCTTAGATGATTTGTTTATCATCAACTACTTGAAAGCAAATAGTAATTAATGACAAAATATAATATTTCAAAAAAATTAATTACTATGTATTGTAAGGTAAAAAGATAGATTTACACTGTCGATTTATCACCATCATCAATTTACATTATTTTATAGATTTTTAAAATGAAAATCAAATTTATCTTAATATCCAACGTCTAGGATTAACTGACAGGGTAAAATTCAAGTCACCATTTCTTATTCTTGAGTTTCAAAAATATGTATTTAAATTTTTTTAATTAATTAATTTTTAAAGAAATATAATTAAAATAATTAATTATGTGAAAAATATTAAATATTTTTTTATTTTTTAAGTGTTTCATTTTTTTTAATAATAATCATTCATAACATTATAAATATTAACTATTCCCATCTTTTTTATATATTTAAAAATTACTCACCATATTTGAAAGTAAAAAAATAATTTCCAACAACACTTTCGGCCAACTGCTTAATGTAATAAAATTTATTGAATTCTTTATTAGAAGTGTTTGATTTTGCAATAATTTTTTAATAAATTAATTTTGTAAAATTGATTATAATTAGAGAAAACAATTCACACCTCTGATTATTATTAATATTATATATATATATATATATATATATATATATATATATATATATATATATATATATATATATATATATATATATATATATATATATATATATATATATATATATTATTGTTCTTGAATATAAGATAAATTTCTTCCAAAATATATTGTCCAAAACTATATAAAATCTCATAATAGTTATCATGCAAAGAAAAACTCATAAATTATTGATAAGTTAGGAAATATTTTACTACTTATATGCTTTGAAAATAAAACTTTGGAGGAATACAACTGTGTCAACACAAAAAACATCGCATATTTGGAATTATATTGAAAATAAATGTGCAATTTTGTACTATGAATTCCATTTAAAAACTATTTATTTAAAATGTAGAAATAAAAACTGACCAAAATTAATGACAATAAATCCAATTAAACGCAATTCTTTTCTTAAATATGTTTTTATTCCATTTATTTTAATAATTCTAAAAATATTTGTTTTTGAAATATACAAACATATTTACTACACTTACATTTAATAATTCAATTTTCGGATACTTTTACTAACTAAATATTTTTAATTACTGTATATAAAATAATTTTTATTTTAGTTTATATTCATAATAAAAATAAAAAATATTTTTTTTACAAAACTTACGTTTCTTCTTTTTTATTAAAATTTACCATTCAATATACTTATAATACATTAATATATTGCCATTTAAATAACGACACTAATCTATATTATATATTTATTATATATTCATATCATAATTATATATATTTTTTGGATATCGCTACTTTTTTAAAGTATTATTTATTTTAATTAACATAATTTTCCTTTATAATTTGATAAAATATTACCACATTCTAAATTAAATTAACTTTTATGTTACCATAATTTGTATATATTTTATATGGTCGAAAAAAAATGATTATATCCGAGTCCGGCCCTTTACGGACTTCGGACTATCCGACCATAAACAAATTATTTTTTATATTAATTTTTATACAAAAATTAAAATAAAATTTCATAATATTTATTATAATATATTAACGAATGTTTAAATTATATAAAATAATACTCAAGTATTTATATAAAAAAAAACTAATAAAATACGAAGAAATTCTGAAGCAAAATACAAAGAAACCATTAAATACAAATTTGAATACATCATTATATAATATTTAAAAGAGAAAAGTTAAATAGAATAAAGATAAAAGATACTCAAGTGAGAAAAATGAATATGTTATTTTTTATATATATATATATATATATATATATATATATATATATATATTGAATTTATAATTAAGCGGGTCTAATAGGTTACACATGGTCCATACGACTAATCCTATAAAAAAAAAAAATATGAATTATAATTTTAAAATCCAAACTCCCATCCACATTTTAATAGGTTACACATTTATCAAATACATCCATATATCAATTTCCACGTCATACATAAATAATATTGCGGTCATAATCACGTATTTATATAACTATATTTAATTATTTAAATATATATTTTCATATATTAATATTAATGTGTATCCTACTTAAAATTGGATGGTGTTATTTTTTTAATTATAAATTATTTAAAAAAAATATTTTATACTACAATATAAATTATTTTATAATATTAATAAATTATTAATATTATTTTTACTATTATACTATTAAATATTTATTATTTTCTATTTTTTCAATTATATCAATTTATCCGATTAATCGAGACATTTCTCTTTTTCATAAAAACCATGACTATACTTGAAAGTTCAAACAACCGCCACTGGGGTTCTGCTTCGCTAAAACCCTTTCCTCAACTCGGAAAGCAAACCACAACCAATATACAGTTATGCACCTTCTATTCCGTTTCCCCGCCGTCACGCGCCGCAACTACCTTGTACTCCGCCACTACAAGACGGCGAAGAAACCACCGTTTCCTACAGCGACCCCTCCAAAAGCTCCAAAGAAGCCTCAGAACTTTAGCTTCCACGGGATAACATGGGAGGATCCTTACAGCTGGATGTCGAGCCTGAACGACAAGGTAGCGATGCGGCACATGGACGTTTACATGGAGCAAGAGGAGAAGTACACTGAGGCCGTAATGTCCGATTCCGAACGCATCGTTAACAAGCTTCACTTCGAAATGGCCTCTCGAGTTCCCTTCGAACTTTCCACTCCTCCTCTTCGCTGGGGACCTTGGTTTGTTCATCTTCTTGTTGATCAATATTGCCTTCTTGTTTTGCAAAACGTGTTAGATTTTATTTGCTTTGTGATTGTCTTGTTTGTGTTTGATTAGGTTGTACTATCGCCGTGTTGAAGAAGGAAAACCTTACCCTGTGCTTTGCAGAAGATTGGCTAGCTTGCACGATGATTTCATATCGCATAAATATCCTCCTGCAGGCTTTGATTTTACTACAGGGAAGACAGTTGAGCAGAAGCTGGTTGATTATAATCAAGAGGCAGAGAGATTTGGAGGTAATACATTTTAATCATTTAATGCAATGCAATTCTCACCTGATTTTGTTTAGGATAGATGGAGTTGTTGGGGAAATGCTGAATGTTGTTTTATCTGAACATTATTTAGGTTATGCTTATGAGGAACTTTCCGAGGTTTCGCCAAATCACCATTTTCTTGCATATACTATGTATGATAAAGACAATGGCTACTTCAAGTTATCTGTGAGAAATTTGAATTCGGGTTCCTTGTGCAGTAAGCCTCAAGCAGATCGTGTTTCAAATTTGGCTTGGGCTAAAGATGGTCAGGCATTGCTTTATGTTGTAACAGATGAGAAGATGAGGCCATACCGGTGAGTGGAAGGAATAGAGTTACTATTTTATTGTTTCAATATTTTTACAATGAAATGGAAAAATGTATTGTTCCCTCTGATATCATATCCCCAAATTGAGTGGGGAATAAAGTGGGGTATTATATGGAACGAATTCAAATGGAATGCATTTCATCCAGCTCCATTCCATTTCAGTGTGTTTCGAGTTATTCAAACAATAGAATCTAATATTACTCCACTCAACTTCATTTTACTCAAAGTACCCTTTGGTTTTTATTTTTTATGATTATTAGCTTTTGAATCCAAGTAAATTTTCTTCATCTCATCCTACCACATGTTGCTGCAGGATCTATTACAGTCTTATTGGATCAACTGATGATGATGTTTTGCTTTTGGAAGAATCTGATGAAAATGTTCACATTAGTATAAGGCACACAAAAGACTTTAAATTTGTGACTGTGAATACATTATCCCCCACATCATCAAAGGTAAAAGATGTATATTGTAAAAACTCTATCAAGTTAAGATCCTTCATTTATTGCACAGTATTTGTAACCAATTTTTAGGTCTTTCTAATAAATGCAGCTGATCCATTGTCTGGCTTGAAACTTGTTTGGGAGTGTGAAGCTATAGTTCACTGCGTAGTTGAACATCACCAAGGTTATCTTTATTTATTTACAAATGCTCCCAAAGGTGGGCAATCGGTTGATTATCATTATCTTCTTAGTAGTCCCGAGGACACTCATTCAAATCCAAGAAAGTGGGAGGTAGTCTGGAACATCACTTTTTTCTGTTATATTGTTTCATTTATACTGCTCCTTTGCATTAAATGTAAATGATATGTTTACTTGTGATAGTGAGATACATCCTCTTGTCACTATTATAAGCAACAATTGTTTTTTAGGTTCATTGAATAATTAATGTATCTGATATATAATAATGACCGATACATCATTTATTCAGTGAATCTAAACAGTGTTTTTTTGCTTATAATAGTGACCGGAGGGTGTGTGTATATATATATATATATATATATATATATATATATATATATATATATATATATATATATATATATATATATATATATTATTACAATCACTTGTTTGTGTTTTTTCAGTTTACTTGGCAGTCACAGTTATCTTTACCTTACATGTTATATTATACCTCATAAACTGCAGGAGGTAATTGTCGACGACCCAACTTTGGTTATTGAGGATGTTGATTTTAGTGATAAATACTTGGCACTCATTGTAAGAGAAAATCAAAATTTTCAACTTTGTTCAGTTAGACTGCCATTGCCCTTCGGGAAGGTACTGAGAAAATTTGGTATAGCATGCTCTTACAGACAAGTTCATGATGTAATTGTGGTTTATCACCTAATCGAAATTTTGCTTATTCCGCCTTATTCTTGTGACAGGGGGCAGTTAAATTGAGGAAGCTTGACATGCAATTTTTGTCTCTTCCAAAACATGTTTGTCAAATTTCACCTGGACCAAACTATGACTTCTTTTCATCAGTCATGCGCTTTATAATATCATCTCCTGTGGTATGTTTCTTTTATTGCTTCTTATTCTTCTTTTGAGAATATAAAAAGGAAACAATGTTTTGATAGAAAAACTGTTTTGGTTTAGCTCAAGAATAATGTTGCAGGATGAATTTCAAAATAGAACATCGGCAAACATTTAGATTCAGAGAAAATTTTCTTTATCCTCAGTTCTAGATTAGTTTGAGTCTCCAAAAAAAACTACATTATGAGTTTTGCCCGTATGCCCGACATGTTTGTTTTCTGTTTTCCAAGTTTTTCACCTGCCTGTTACTTTCGTAATATTAAAATGTTTCTTGCTTTATAACAATTTGTAGTATGCTCATTGTTACGTATGTATATGCATATACATTTTTTTTAGAACTTGGTATTCGTCCATGAGACCAACTAATCTAAGGGGACCAATCCCACCGTCCACTAGCGGGCGGCTCATTTAAAGTCAGAGCAAACCTCTGTATGCATATACATGATTATGAGATGCTTACTATCAGACATTTGGTCTTGATAATTCATTTTCTACTCACTCTCAACGTGGACGAATATCCTATCATCAAATTTCAGTATGTGTACCATAATTTTGTTGCAGATGCCTGATGCTGTGGTTGATTATGACCTAGCAACCTGTAGGTGGAACATTATTCAACAGCAAAATATGCTTCATGACAGGACACGAATATTATATGGTACAAATTCTTCAAGTGTAACTGTGGAACCGTCAGATGCAAGATATTCCAGTCCCATGCATGCCAATTTGGAAGATGACCACTTATGGAATGACCTGTCTGAGTTTTATGCCTGTGAACAATATGTTGTACCTTCATTTGATGGGGTTCTGATTCCCTTGACTATTGTTTTTGCACGTGAAAATAAGCCAAAAGATGAAAAACCTGGAATATTGCTTGGTCATGGAGCTTATGGTGAGTTACTCGACAAACGGTGGCGCAGTGAATTTAAAAGCCTTCTGGACCGTGGTTGGGTCATAGCCTATGCTGATGTTAGGTAGGCTTCATAGTATTTGGTGTCCATGTACCCAATACATATTCTTACGGATATAATTGCTTATATGTTTCTTAGTAACTGAACTTACCAAATAAATTTATATTTTTCTTAAGTCTGATCTCTTATCTATGATCGTTTGGGTGTCCTATTTTAGAGGCGGAGGTGGTTATGGCAAGAAATGGCATCATGATGGAAGACGAACAAAGAAACATAATTCAGTCAATGACTATATTTCTTGTGCTAAGTTTCTCATAGAAAAAGATTTTGTGAATGAAAAACAATTGGCTGCCTGGGGGTATAGTGCTGGAGGGCTTTTGGCTGCTGCAGCTATTAATCGTTTACCAGATTTATTTCGTGCTGCAGTCTTAAAGGTTACCTAGACTGTGTGCCTGTTTTTAAGATTGAATTTCTCAGGCTCCGTTTAAATGTGTTTATTCGTATTTTCTTCTTCTGTATGGTTTTTTGCTGCAGGTTCCTTTTTTAGATGCAACCAACACTCTTCTGTATCCCATCTTACCACTTGTAGCTGATGATTATGAAGAGTTTGGCTACCCTGGGGACCTCGATGATTTTCTTGCAATTCGAGAGTATTCTCCATATGACAATGTTCAAAAGGATGTTCTTTATCCATCGGTATTAGTATCCTCGTCTTTCAATACACGGTAAGTTCTTGATGTTTATCGACATGGTTGATTTGTGCAGTAGAAATAAGAATGTTATGTGACCACTGATGATAAAAAATGGCAACCATGTATGTCTAGTTTTCTTTTAAGTTAAATGGCCATAAAATTTGTGATAGTTGTCTATGAGCTGCGCCCTCTTCAAATATGTGATGAGAAGCTTTTGCCATTTTAAGTTTTATTCTATTTGAAAAACAGTATCTTGAGATCGAATTTTGTCATTGCTCAGATTAGACGCCCTCTGTAAGGCTTTGATTTCATACAATGCAAACACTTAAGCTTCTTCACATGCTAACAAATACATGTGTACTAACTAAAAAGAAGAATTAAGGCATTTTTGGCAGTTGTGAAAACATAGAGGTTAAACTTGAATATGTGTGGATAAAGTGAAAATCACATATCCCACTCCTCTCCTCTGTAACATATCCCCATTCAAAGCTTTCCTATTGACGTTCAAAGATTGTTATTTGTATCTTTGTTGTCTTTACATAATTAGGCATAACATGTCTTACTTTACAAGCGGATCTTTATTTCTGACATTTTGCTTTGTGACTCAGATTTGGGGTGTGGGAAGCAGCAAAATGGGTAGCACGAGTTCGCGATCTTTCAATATATGACCCAAAACGGCCAATATTGCTAAACTTGACCTCAGATATAGTGGAGGAAAACCGTTATTTGCAATCCAAGGAATCAGCATTAGAGGCTGCATTTCTTATTAAGACGATGGAATCCTAGATATGAGAGCTGATCATTTGCTCAACCTGAGGGTAGTTGGCACTTGTGTGATGTCTCCCTCCGGCAACCTGATGTCAAAATTGAGATTGTATTTCTCGATGAACTAAGATCCATTCACATGCTCCACATGGGAAATGCTTGCTATCCAATATTCTTTTCCCATTGGTTGTATGCTTAGCTCTCAAGCCTATCATTTGTAAGTGTCAATGCCTTGTGGATTAATAAAGCAGTGCAAATTTGGTCTTAATGGTGTGTATGTGTAAGCTTATGATGGTTTTTGCAGATTATTACGGATGTTTAGCACGATGGTCATTTCCACCCATATCATGAATGCGTTTATAGAATCTTACAGCCCAAATTGCAATTGCATCCAAATTATTATCTTATAATATGACTTCTTTTAAATTTTTTTTTTTACGAATACACTTTTACAAATTATCAATATATTTGTGGATGAAGGTAGTTCAGTTTATTATAACTACAAAAGTGGGAATTGAGATACCAAAACCAATAATGGGGAGTGGCCCCTCCTTCCTCTTGGAGAAACACAACACAACAAACAAAAGCAACAGACTGTATTTCTCTCCATCTACTTTCTTTTTACCATTAAAAAAATTCTATCCTTTTCATCCAATTTTGCCTCACAAATCCTAATACTTGATTCCTTTTCATCACGTCCCACGAGTTGGCGTTTAAGTACATGTCCAACACGCCAATCCAAAACTTTGTTTCTTTTCAATGGCAAAGCAGAGCTTAGTGATTTGTCAACTGCTAGATGGAAAAGTAGCATTAAAATATCCCACCCAACAACAGTTCCTTTGTCGAACATAACTTAGTGGTTGAGGTCAAACAATGATTGTTACCCTTTATAACAAAAATATAATCATTCATTTAACTTAGCCTTGCCTTGGTTGAGCTGCCAATTTGGGATCGCACTATTCTACCCTGCCCTTCCGACCCTTGCTGTAGTAGTCTCAACTAGTAGGATAATACTCCTTTTTTTTTTCAAAATAATTGACTCCATTATCTAATTCACACTGATTAAAAAATGTTTGTAAATTAAATTAATACAAGTAGTATTAATTGAATAACATCCTCTATGTCTCAAAATGAATAATCTAATTGACTAATTCAAATACACAAGAAAATTGTACTAATGAAAATAAGGATAATAATTTTATTACATATTTATGCCCTCGTTTTTACCATAAATACAAAATTGAAGATATTAAATTAAGGGCGATACAAATAAACATTAAAGAGGCTAACACAATTGAATTGAAGAAAAAAGTGAATGTTGGAGTGAAAATCAAGATGTTTTATTTATTTTGAGGCTAATCACTTTTACAAATAGATAATTTATTTTGTAAATTTAGCGAGAAAGTGTACAATTAAAAATGATCTTTCATTTAGAGACATCTTTTAATATAAATGAGTCAATTTCTATTCTTCGGTAAAAACATATTTATTTCTATATTACTGATAGTAATTTACTCTTATTTATTTGTTTATTTAGTGACTAACAGGTCAAATTCTAAGTTTATTTATGAACAAAATTTAAGTCGCCAAAGAAAGCACCCACGGAATAGTAACATAAACTATAGCATGAAAATGAACACTACCTTTTTACAAAAGTTGCTAAGCCTTTCGTATGCAACAGAGGCAAAGTATTAATCAGTAGAAGATATAACTGATTCAATCTTTGCTTCATTACATCATGGCATCCCAATATGTAACAAAAATAAAGAGGAAAATAATAATTTTAAGCAACATGAAACATGAATTAACAAATCCACCCGCTAGTCTTGTTTGTCTGGCTTTTATGCAGAGAAAAGTATATGTTTATCTAGCCGCATACAAATTATCACCAATCCATTGGTCTTCCAGCTTTTGGCCACAGCCCCTATTCGGCAACATCTCATAAATGATCTTCAATCTTCAGTTTCCAAAATTGAATAAAAGTCACCGACTATGCCATCTCACGTCTCCGAGCCTTCTTGAACAATAGGAAGGCCACATTCTCTGATAAATTCCGGGTTGAGAAACTTTGCTACAAATGCCCAGAATTTATATACATCCTCAAAATTTGTCAGAAACCCAAGTGAAGCAGTGACAACTTCAAGCCTTACAAAGCTACCTTTGCCATCACGCCGACCGTTCTCCATAGGCTTGCAAAGAGTTGTGTCTTCAAGATTCAAAGCTCCACGCTGCCTTGAGCTATCATAAATCTGTATATGACTAAGAATACCAATGCCAAGAGAAATTCCTTCTTTTTCAGCTAGCTTTTGAACAATCTCAGGATTGATTAGCCCCCTACTTTTGTCCCTGAGGTTGAAAGCCACAGCTGCACCTCTTTCATATTTTATTTTTGGGCCATAGATGTGAACAAGGTTTACTTTTTCATCTCCATCAGAAACAGATAACTTTAGTTGCAGTAGTGAAGTAACAAGCCAATTAATCAAAAACCGAAGTCTAAGCGTGGTTTTATTAAGACCAAGCATATCAACATGATCAATATTTCGACATACTATCTCAGGTTCTCTCCTGCCCCAATCCTCTCCATCACCATATTCTCCGTCACTACTGACCTCTTCATCATCTAAGCTAGTTGCAGATATGTCCCCTGTCTCCAAGGTCTCTCTCGGGTGCTCTTTATGGTTGTCTTCTATGCTAAACGACACTCTTCTTCCTCTGCTATTGTGTTCATCATCTTCCAAACCAAACAACCTACCACCACCATATCGATTTCCTTCTCTCCTACCCAACAACCTAAATTCACCTTCAGTTTCCCTTCTTATGGCGCTCTCTTTAACATCAGAGGCAGAGCCATTTTCCAGGCTTTGATGCCTAGTAAGAGATGCCGAATTAACGAGCCAAGACTCTCTCATAGCAACAGATCCATTTTGAACTGCTTCACTGGTTCCAGGTTCTTCCATTATCTCACTGACATGCGAACGATCTGGCCCATTTCCATTTACTGAATAATGATGAACTTCGTCAACTTGCTCTTCTTCAGGGACCTTTTTGACACGATCTAGTTCTTGTGACATTAAGACGGCAGCATCAAATGACAGCACATGACGTTCGTCATGAGAACCTAGGTTTACGTCTCTGTCATCATAAATAGGACTGCCATACATATTGGAAGATGGTTTTGGAGAATGCTGCTTGTGGTTCTTCTTCCCACTGAACCAGAATGGTGGAAGGGGAGAAGATATCTTCAGTTTATTTGATTGACCTACCTTGTCCGACCCCATTGGACTCTGACCCAAATCAATCCAAAATGAGTTATCAGAAGACTCATCCTCACTGAAGACAGGGCTCTTTATCACTTCTCCCACAGATATACTCTCCGTCTCTTCAAATATAGTGCTGGTTCCATCTCTTTCAGAACTGTCGTGATCCATTTCAGTCTCAAATACATCCCTGACTTGTGCAGACGTGTATGCACCAGAGAAAGCAGGCAACTGTGATCCCTGGCGAGGTTCAAAAGTCTTATCACCAACCACATTGAATTCGTCATCTTCAGTCCCAGCCAATCTGTCCAAACCATCTACGGAGTCACTCAAATACACTGGAAACTCGGGGGTAATCTTTACCATTCCAGATCCGGTACTGCCTGACTGATTTTGAAGGCTTGCCATCACCGATTTTTTTATCAGTAGACAGCCAAAACCTGTGGGATCATACCCAAATACCCTGTAAAATGATGTAATTATAAAATCTGGCCTGAAAAGTGACAAGCCAAGCGAATCCATGTCTTTGGGGCCCAATGACCCAGCATCGAGCAAGACATGCCAGTTGTTCTGCTGCGCCAAGGCCATCCACTGGTACGAATACTTAGCCCCAGTTACTCTGGACTGAACTGGGAACACAAAAAGACCAGTAGCTGAATCCTTCTTCCTCTTTTTCTTATTGGAAATCTGTTTTCTCAAATCAGTAGAGCAGAGTTTGAGAGTTGGCCATTTGAACCATGCACTGTGCACTTTGGCACCCTTACTCCTAGCACACTGAGCCATCCAATTAACAGATTGACTGTCATGGTCGAACATGGTCAACAGTTTTTTGTTCGTTTGGAAAGGGTACGATTCCGCCAACAATTTAAAAGCAGATCCTCTACTAACAGTAAAAACAAGGCCATATTCATTCTCAGGGATATTCAGATAGTCCATAATCCTAGCCTTTATATCATACTCAACAGTTCCTTTTTCAGCACCACCATAAAGTGCATGGTTACTCAAATTAGCAGTTATCTCAGACAAGCTAAACGTACAAGACTCCCAATAATGAAGGGTCTGAACAAAAGAGAATAGTCCAAATCCACAATAATCGAGGCATACCTTAGGCGGCAAATGAGAATATTCATCAGACCTCAACTGATCAATTTTCTCGGACGACACATACTTGGGATACATAGTGAGAAACTTGGAAAATGCTTCTTGGAGGCTAAGAATTTCATCCTCAGACTCGAACGTGCGCTCAGCCGCAAGGGAAGTGGCGCGAAGAAACTCACGCTGCGCGTGCAGCCTGGCCAGCGATCTGGATCTCCCAAGGCTCTCATCCTGGTTCCCAACAGTGTCAGGTTCCATGTCATGCGATTTGGAGAGTGATCCATCTTCCGAAGCTTCTTCAAGAGCTTCCCTCAGCTTGTTTTCTTGCAGCTTCCGAAGCATAGATGGGTTCCTTTTTATATCAGCCATGGACTCAGCTTTCTTCCTGCCTTTCTTATCCATGATCAAAGAAGCACAATGAGAAATGGGCTTCCACAGTGAAAGATGCATTGTAGCTTCCTCCAAAACTCACACAAACCAATTCAACCAATTCAATTCGGTTTACTGAGACACTTCATACAACACAACCGAGACGATTCAACCCATCAATCTGCAACAAAACTGAACTTCAATTCAAGAATATAACGAATCTAGAATCTTAAAACCTCAACAAGCATATTCATGAAAAGAGAATTTTGAAAGAGAAAATGAGAATCTTAAAACTCACCTCACCGCCATTTTCATATGAATTTCTCAAAAACTGAAAAGAAGCTTCAAGAAAGTCAAAAGCTGAAACCCTAGAAGCCAGATCCCAAAAGTTGAAATACTAATTTCGAATGGATTACGAAACCGCAAAGTTGAATTAGTAGAAGAAAGTCCCTCTAGTTTCTCTCTCTCTAGTTTCTCTCTCTAGTTCGTTGCAGCATAATTAAAGCAAAGCGTCCCACAACATCAAATTCTCGTTTACTATGAAAGAAATAATAAAGTCTAAAACCAACACACACTGCTATCGTATCAATCATACTATCTTCACTGTACGATTTTCATCTTAGGAATTTAAAATTCAAAACAAAAAAGAAAAGGAAAAATAAATAAAGAGGAAAAAAGATAAAGTAGAAAAAAATAATCAATTTAGATTAGAATAACATCTGTTCAACTGTATTCTACTGTCTCTGGAAAAACTCGAAAGTTAAATTTGTTTTTTTGTGTAATTAAAAAGTTAATTTTATAATTTGTGTGGGACCTACAGGGTGAAGTCATTAGTGAAAGTCAAATAATAAGCTGTTATTGATGCCCAACTTGGCCAACCACAAAGTCCATCTTTCAAAGTCTAAATCCACTATAAGTTAACTAGTTTTATTAGTACTAATTACTACTATAATTAAATTAGTAATCAACAAAATTTTGTTAAATATTTTATTTTTTAACACGTTTTTATTCTAGTTTAATAATGTGATGATATATTAGAGTTGTTTCATTAAGGCATTTCAGTTGTTGATTTTGTATGGATATCAGCTATTATGTTATTTAAATAAAAAATAAAGATTTTAATTAATCTAGTTGTATGTGATTTATAGCTTTTATTTGAGTTGAATTAAAATATTATAGTGACATGAATAAATTTAATATTGATTTGTATATATAAATATATATTCGGGGTAATTAATATTTTTTAGTGGTTCCTTAGTTAAGACTACGTACTATTCCAATTTATTTTTTCGTTTTATACAAATATTTGTTTGAAGTTTTAGTGATAATTAATACGGTATGTATATATTGTAACTTTATAAAATTGTGTGTCTGTTTTATATATCAATAAGTTATTAATTCTAATTTTCATATTTAAATATTTAATTTAGAAAGTTTTACCGCACTCCTTAATTATTTTTCCTTACATTAATTTTTTTAGACCAAAACGTTTTTATATAAATTAGGGGTGGCAAACGGGCATGCCCGCCCCGCAGAAAAAAAGGCGGGGTGAGACGGTCATAGTTGAGGATGTGAGCCTAAAATTTTAGTCTGTCCCGCAAAAAAGTGAGGGTGGGACGGGAAAAATCCGCGGACACTGCACTCTCTAAGTCTAAAAATACAAAAAATTATGTAAATGCACGTGTCAGCAAAAATCCGCGAAAAAAACGGGGTGGGGCGGGACAGACAGATTAAAGGGCGAGGGCCTAAATCCTTGATTCGCCCCGCACTAAAGTGCAGGCAAAACGGGCATGCCCAGCGGACCAGACCCGTTTTGCCACCCCTAATATAAATAAGTTATATTTTTTTAAAAAAATTACGTCATTCTCGCTTTAAGTCTCCGGAAACACACATTTCATCGTTGCAAATCGGAATTTATTTTGCAAGATTTTCGATTCACATTTCACATACCATAACATATTTAGTAAGTGTTCCGATTTTTCCCAGTTCACCAGAACTCATTGCAAAAGTCTTTCAGTTTTCAAATTGCACACCAGAACATTTCATAAAAGTCTTCCGATTTTTCATTATTTTTCCAGAGTCTTCTCAAAAGTGTTATGGATGTTTGAATTTTTTCCACACCGGAACTCTTTTAAAAAGTGTTCCGGTTAGTATTTTTTTAATTAATTTTTTTATAGTAGTTCGAACACGAGACAAAGATGGTAAGATTTCAGATCGTGGTTTAGGGTGAGTGCTTCATCGACGTTAGCTGGTGAGGAATGTCATATTGGTGCATCTGCATCCGCAACACAACCGATTGACTTTTTAGGAGGGTCCCACAATACGCCTCTTTTGGTAAAGTACGAACATCATGTTGCTCGACATTGATGGTTCAGTGAGGTAAGTAAACGACATATATTTGATATTGAATAATATTTGAGTTTTCTATGTGGTGTTTTATAATGCGTGTTTTAATTGTTTTTAGGAGAGAGGTCCGAAGAAAGAGCTAAAGGTTGCTGGACATGGGCTGAAGCTGACATCGAGGATTCCATAAGCTCTTCCCCCAAAAGATGGAGAGTTGGGTTTCTAGGTTTGCATTATCTTCAGTTCAGAGAACCAATTTGACGAAGATAGGCACAAACCTGATATCTGCATTTGGGGAGAGATGTCATCTAGAGACATCTTCATTTCACATGCCATTTGATGAGATAAGCATTACTCTGGATGATGTCTCTTGTCTACTTCACTTGCCCATCAGAGGAGTGTTCTGGAGCCCTCAAGATGTCACTAAAGAGGTTGTTGTTGAACTTGCTGTTAATTTATAATATTAGCTTTGTAACAGTGCTGGATTCACGAGTATTTTCTAAGAGTTGGAAAAAGAGGAGAGAATTGGAAACCAATAGATAATTTTGGTATTCCTCGAGCGATGAGATGATCCTATAAGCAAGGTGTCCTGAAGGTGGATGAGTTGCAACCTATTTTGGACGAGCTGACACCTATCGACGTCATATGTCATCCATTAGAGGATCATATATTATGGCATCAGTTTGATGAGTTATGTCTATACAGGTGGTGTATGAAGTAAGGTGACATAGTTGTTCCATACTTTCTGGACATATGTATACGTCAGTTCTGATACAGGCAATATGTTCCACCCCACCTCATAATTATATGATGGCTGATGATATCAATGTTGAATGGATTGGTTACCATCATAGCGTTGTTGTTGTGATCTGTCCAACAACATTGGCCATCACTCTATCTAATACAGATGATGGATATCTGGAGTGGTATTATCGTGTTTCGTATCCTCGTTTGGTCCCGCCCCATCGTGATGCGCCAATGTGATTGGTGGCAACGAAAACCCCTATTTCATATTTACCTGATTATACAAATAATTAAAATATTAAGTCATATATTTAATAAAGTAAACTAAGTAAAATAAGTCATATATTAAATAAAATAAACAAAATACCTGAACCCAATGATTTTGGTTTACAAAACCAATGCAATAAATGGAGACATTTGGTGAATGTGAACTTGTCATAGGAAATAAAGTCATGCACGAATTTCTTAAACAGACAAGTAAAACATTATAGCGATTCACTATCAAGTAATCCATATCTGGTAGAGTCAACCATTTAAGTGGTGGCTGCGGACCAAAGGATTTTGTCATCAAAGATTCTCTCACTTCTGCTAATCGATTACAAAATAACATGTCATACAAATTTGATCTTCCTTGTCTATTATTTCCAACTCAAAGTCTCGGAGAACCATTGACCAACCATCCTCATCATATCCATGCAATGGTGCAATGACTATAAATCCACAATTACCATCTGATACAACGTCAACTACATCTTCAATATATGACCTAATATGATTAGGAAATTGAAGAGTGAGATGCTTCTTTGATTATGATTGCTTCTTTGATAATTTCAACTTCTTTGAAGTATGTGATGGTTGAGATTGCCTCTGTGAAGATTGAGATGCTTGATCAACATACTCATGATACGAATGATCTCTATAAACATCATATCCTACTGGTTTTTTTCCTTTCTTCTTCACTCCTCCTTTGATTTTTAATTTCTCAGGTGATGGACACAATGAAGTCATTGTGGGGTAGGCAAGTTCACAAACTCTACTTTTTAATGCCCTTTTTCGAACAACATCTAATGACCTAAACTGTTTCCATAATTCATCTATTTCACAACTCATATCCACCTCTTATCCATCATCTACATATACCTCCAACTCAACTTCCATACTTAGTTTCCTCCAATGAACATGAACAACATTTATTGGTACCGGTATACCACCAAGTTTGTATCTTCCTAACTCACAAGCACAAGGTAAACCATAAGATGTTCTAAGAGTACAAACACATATTTTCATGTTAGTTACAACATAATCAACTCTCAATAACTCTTCAACAATACATCTCAAAGCAACTCGAGACACTGAACCACACAGATTATCATAAAATGGACTTATGTGCGCGTGCTCAACCTCGTAAAAATGTTTTTGAAAAGAATCTCTAATGTTTCCCAATTGTAACATCAATTTTTTATTCATAGCTTCCCAACATTTGAGCATGTCACCTATATTGTTCCCTAACATATGCTTTAACTTCCAATGAGCAGATTCAACCCTAAAAATAATACATATTAAAAATATTAAAAATAATGCATATTAAAAAATACATAGTAAAAAATATTTAAAAAAAACATATTGATTAGTCATCGTGTTACCCAAATGTAGGACGCGATTAATCCATGCTCCAACAAATCTCTGTTTATGTGGAGTCAACCATGTGTCTTTCACATAATAAATAAATCCACTAAAATTCACACATGTCTGCTCAAGTTGTTGCAACCGTTGATCATACTCAACCTCATCACTAGCCCAAACAACTTTCATCCATAATATGTCAATCATCTTTTGCATGTCATTCACCACATATTGCTTGCATTTTGCACCAACAGTTTTGTTAATGTGAAATCTACATAGCAAATTAATCGACCTAGGAAACACAATTTCAATTGATTCATCAAAGCAAGATCTCTATCTGTCAAAATCACTCGTGGACACAAATCTTTCTTCACAAACAATTATTTAAGCTTATCCAACGCCCAACAAAAATTCTCGGTCTGCTCAGACTCCATATACACAAATGCGATAGCAAAAGTCAACTCGGTTGATGTCATGCCAACAGTTTCAACAGAGGTTGTATATATTTGTTTGTCTTATAGGTGTTGTCCATAACTAATACAATAGGAAAATATTCAACAACTTAACTAAATATGGATGGGCCTAAAATATCTCTCTCATAACTTCCGAGTCATCTCTTTTTCTACTCCAATAAACATAGTCTACGTCCTCAATAAGCTTAAATAAATGTTGTATCTCACTTCCAGGACCTCTTATCTCTTTTTCTATCATACACTTATGCTTCTATATTTGCGTGATCCGAGTGACATTCTCTGGATCTCGGTCTTCCAAGGAAAGCAATATGTGTCTAGGTGGAAGATGTTTCTTTGTCAAATCAATAGCATGTTTCTTCTTATCCGTGCTCAACCTACCAACAAAGGAATGACATTATAATCTATCAGGTGAACCATGATTATGGACTCCACATTTTACATTAACCTTCCAACCATACCCATTTTTCGTCGGAGTCGACCTTATTTTAAATGAACATCCACATTTTTTGGTCACACTTTGGGTTCCACTATCAGTATCATTGTATTTCTCACCTTTATCACAACCAAATATTAATTTTTTACTTCTCCATCTCTTGCTTGTTTCAGTATCTGAACGAGTGATAATAATAGTTACTTTATTTTGGACTCCAATATCTTTAATCCACCTTATCACCTATTATCGTGTACCAAATCTTTGAGTAGTTGAAAAGTCGTTAGAAGTATCTACACATATTTGGGGAAGAATTTTCATACATACATCAATAAAAAATGTGGAAAAAAAATTAACAACACAAACCGAAAGTCTTCATAAAAGAGTTCCAGTACACAAAATTAACAAACTAGAAATCTTTATGCAAGAGTTCTGGTATATATGAGTGTGTTAACCGAAACATATTTGTTAAGTGTTCCGAAATAGTGCATTTTTTACACTAAACCGGAACACTTCTAGACAGTGTTCCGGAACACATTTTACAAAAAACCAGATATCGGATGTCTTTAACAAAGTGTACACGGTAAAGAAAAAATACATACCAGAACTCTTTTTCAAAGTGTTCCGATGTGCATCTGAAGGGGTGTAATTTTCGAAAGTCTCAAATGAATGATTAAAAGTGAAATGATAAATTGATTAAAAATAAACAAGAATAAAATTGACATTTTAAATAAAATATATATATATATATATATATATATATATATATATATATATATATATATATATATATATATATATATATATATATATATATATATAATTGTAGGGGTATGGGATAAAATTTTCTTAAAATAATATTTAATTATTTTTTTTTGTGAATTTTTAATTTTTCATTTGCGTTAATAAAAAATTACTCAAATGTAATATCACAAATACCTTACAAAAATATAACTATATTTTAGAAGGGATAAATCATCATTTAAAGGTGGTACGCAAATGGTTTCTCATAAAAATTATATAAAAAGTTTAGAGAAAATAAATTATAATATAAACTATTAATGTAAGTATTTCGTCAGAATCACCTTTTATTTTTAAAATATTAATATGATATGTTAATATAAACTTTTTGATTGTATGTTTAGTGTACTACCTTTAAACTAAATTTACTCCAATTTAGATTTTTCCCTTTCATAAACAATTCTCTGCTGTTGTGGAAATTGTTTATTTTAACAAATATATTTAATAATTGTTTTTGGTATGTAAATGGGTAACTATTTATTACATAGATGTTAAAGTTTTCAACTATCCCATATAAAAGAAATTTATATTTGATTAGTTAAGATCAAATAAATGAAAAGAATGTCACATGTACTAAAATGAAATCTTTAAGAAATAAATTATACTTTGATATATTTATATATTTCTTTTCCTTCTTTAAAACACCTTAAGTATTGTATATGCAGTTGAGACCTTAACTAAAAGAATTTAGGGAGTAAGAGTAAAGTTGATAGGAATTTATTTCGATTAAATGGAAGAATGATTGTTTCAATCAGGCTAATAAGGCTTAAGATGAAAGGATAAGATGATTTAACTCTTCTTTATTAGAAAATTGATCGTGGAGAATGCTAGTAGAAAAGGGTTATGCTTTAAAATTTTAGGTGCCAAATATAGGACCCGTAAAGTATTAAAAAAGTTTAAAAGAGAAATTCTCGTTGATGTAATTGATTATGCAAGAAAATTGATCGTGGAGAATGCTAGTAGAAAAGGGTTATGCTTTAAAATTTTAGGTGCCAAATATAGGACCCGTAAAGTATTAAAAAAGTTTAAAAGAGAAATTCTCGTTGATGTAATTGATTATGCATTTGAAGTAATCAATTATCATTGTTGTATTTTTAGAAGTTGTTTCAGCTATAACAAGTTACAAGTCCGAGAATTTAGTTTTTCTGTTATTTTGATGTTGTAACTTGTGTCCCAATCCACTTGTAAACATTTATATATTTTGAAGGTATTATTTTCAATGTTAATGATAATTTTTCACCCTTAATCTCCTTTCTCCGTCTCTCTCTCCCTCTCTCTCTACACTTAATTTCTTCATTATCCACTGATCTTGTGGTTCCAAGTTCTAATATTTGGCATCAAGAGCCTGGTTCTGATCCACAAACACCTAGTGTGAAACATGAACTTTGACTCCAATGAAATAATCCATGCAAACCTACCCATCCTTGATGCAAAGAATTACTACAAGTGGTGCAAACAAAGGAAAATATTATTTGGCTACCAATATGTTCTTGAGTTGATCAATAGCGAGGTGAATCCTCTTGTCGAATCTGCAACATATGCACAACGAGCAACATATAAGGAAGATAAGAAGAAAGATTTCAAGGCTCTATTTTTGATCCATCAATGTGTGGATGGTGACAACTTTGAGAAAGTTGGTGATTACGAATCATCAAAGCAAACGTGAGAAATCTTAGGGAAGGCATACACAGGGACTAACAAGGCAAAGGTGGGGAGGTTACAAACTCACAAGCGTCAACTTGAATTGATCCAAATGGAGGAAAATGAGACTATCAACGATTTCACAACGAGAATCACTTGAATAGTAAATCAAGTGAAGGCATGTGGAGAAACAATCACGAAGCAATATGTTATTGCAAAAAATCTTGTGTTCTTTAACGCCAAGATTTGACAACATGGTTGTAGCAATTGAGGAATCGAAGGATCTTGCAACGATGAGCAAAGAGGATTTGTAAAGCTCTCTTAAGGCTCATGAATAAAGGATGGAAGAGAAAAATAATGATAAGGCAAATGTGGAGATCACTTTGCAAGTTCGTTTCAACAAGAAGGAGAAGAAATCAAAAGGAAAATGGCCCTTGAAAAGTAAAGGGAATTTTCAGATTTTTTGTGGATGATAGTCCCAAAATTCAAAGAATTTGACTTGTCAAAGGGGTGAGAGTAGCTGCAACAAAATGGTGGTCAAGACAACTTTGGAGGTGAAAGTAAGAGGATTCACAAAATCAAGGTGCAATGTTTTAATTGTCAACGGTTTGGTCATTTTGTAAAAGAGTGCAACGCGAACAAGAAGGAATATCAATGAGATAAAGCCAAGGTTGTAAGACAAGAGTTTGATGATGATAATACACTCTTGGTAATGATCACAGAAGGGGAATCCAACAACAGTAGGCTGCGGGATAGCAACAACAATAGTTTTAGAAACAGTACAGAAACATGTTGTAACTTGTTACATAAAAGTTGTTACCGATTATAGGCAGAAGAAAAATGTCATGATGGGGAGGAAGGATTGGTTTGTTAAAATCAATTGTGCCATGAAGAACAAAGTAAAGTTTGCGGATGACACCACTCTAGCAGTTGATGGGATCAATGATGTTTTGATCATGAGAAGGGATGGTTGAAATTCCTTGATTAAATATGTATTATACATTACAAGAATCAAACGTAACCTTCTAAGTATTGGACAATTGCTTGAGATGGATTACAAGATTCATATGGAAAACAAGGGGTTGCGCGTTATGGATGCAAACAGGGTTTTGGTCTTTAAAGATCCTATGGATGCCAATAGAACCTTCAAGGTTGAACTGAAGGTTATGAAGCATATATGTCTTGCAACAAAGGCGAGTTGAGAAGAGTGGATATGGAACTATCGTCTTGGGCATCTCAATTTCTAAGACCTCAAAGACTTGCAAAAGAATGAAAAGGTAATGGGGTTGGCATTGATCAATATACCAGCTAAAATTAGTGAAGAATGTGTGCAATCGAAGCAACATAAGGGTAAATTCAGGAAGGATGCAGGTTGTAGAACCAAGAATCACCTTGAGGTGGCATATTCGGACCTGTGTGGACCAATGAAAGTTGACTCGATTGGTGGAAATTAATATTTTGTCACGTTCATCGATGACCATAGTAGAAAGATATAAACATACCTAATCAAGAGAAAGGATGAGGTATTTGAAGTGTTTAAGAAGTTCAAGTCCATGGTTAAGAGGAAAAACGGTCACAACTCAAAGTGCTTAAAACGAATGGTGGAGGCGAATGTGTCTCAAAAGACTTTGAGAGGTTTTGTGATCAAGAAGGGATTGTATGTGAGGTTATACCACCTTATACACTGCAACAAAACAGTGTTGCCAAAAGGAAGAATCGATCAATAATGAACATGGTAAGAAGCATGTTAAAGGGGAAGAACTTGTTGAAAGAGTTATGGGGAAAATTAGTATCCACAACTGCCTATTTGTTGAATATGTGTCCAACAAAGAAGCTTGAGAAGGTAACACTAGAGGAAGCATGGTCGGGATTCAAATTGAATCTGAATCACTTGAGAATTTTTGGTTCCGTAGTGTATTGACATGTTCCGGGGTAGCTTAGAAATAAGTTGGATGATAAGGGGAAAATGATGATATTTATAGGGTATCACTCAATTGGTGGTTACAAGTTGTTTGATGCAACAAACAAGAGAGTTGTGATCAGTCGAGACATTGTTTTCGATGAGATAAAGCAATTCCAATAGCCTATAACCGGTTACGTAAAATCTATAACCGATTACATCTTTGAAAATTCAGATTATTCATAATTGGAAAATGCAAAAACTACTGTTGCCCAAGCCCAAATTGAAGATAATGTGAGAAGATCAACAAGGCAAAGAGGTTTGCCTCAAAGACTCCAAGATTGTAAGCTGTTCTGAGACAATAAAGTCAATAATGATGGTGATTTTGTCAATTTTGCACTTATGGCCTAATCTGAACCCATTAAAACAGGAGAGGCTTTAAGTGGTCCAAAATGGATTTGTGGCATGAAGGAGGAGCTGGAATATATTGAGAAGAACAATACTTGGGAGTTGGTTGATCTACCGGATGAGAAGAAGCCAATTGGTATGAGATAGGTCTTCAAAGTGAAGGCAAATCCCAAGGGTAAAATAATCAAGCATAAGGGTCAATTAGTTGCAAAAGGATTATTGCAAGGAGAAGGCATAGACTTTGAAGAGGTATTCACACCAATTGCTAGGATTGAAACCATAAGGCTAGTTGTTGGTATTGTAAATAACAACAATTGGTCCATCTATCAAATGGACGTCAAATCTGCGTTTTTAAATGGTCCACTTGAAGAAGAGGTGTATATATAACAACCCCCTGTTTTTGTTGTGAGAAACCAAGATTTAAAGTTTTATAAGTTGAAGAATGCGGTATACGGTTCGAAGCAAGCTCTAATAGATTAGAACAAAAAGATATATGGTTTTCAAAAGGAGTTTGGCTTTAAGAAATGTGTATATGAGCATGGCGTGTATGTGAAGACGGATACAAGTGAGTGAGTGATTATCCTTTGTCTATATGTAAAATACTTGTTTATAACGGGAAGCAATGAAAAGTCCATTTCTAAGTTCAAGAGTGAACTTATGAAAGAATTTGAGATGACCGACCTTGGCCTTATGACATACTTCCTTGGCATTGAGTTCCACAAGTCCAAAAGGGGACTGCTAATGCACCAAAGAAGGTATGCACTTGAGATATTGAAGAAGTTTGAAATAGAGCATTATATTGTTGCCATTACTTCGGCTGAACCGAGGCTACAATTGTCAAAGAGTGAGGATGTGCAAGATGTCGATCCAACTCAGTATAGGAGACTGATTTGATCCTTACGTTACTTGTGCAGTACACAACCAAACTTGTCATTTAGTGTAGGTATTATCAGTAGATTCATGGAGAGACTAAAGGTGTATCATTTGGTAGCAGACAAGATGATTCTAAGATACGTCAAAGGATTGATTGGATGTAGAATTTTCTTTCCAGCAGCAGACACGGAAAAAAAAATCCAATTTTCTTGGTTTTATCGATTCTAATTGGTGCGGGGATAAAGATGATCGAAAGTCTACAACTGGATAAATCTTTACGTTTGGAGGAACATAAATATGACTGTGTTTGAAGAAAGGACTGGTAGTTTCACTCTCGTCTTGTGAGGCCGAGTACATCACCTCTTCATTATATGCATGCCAAGTTGTGTTGCTAATGAATCAATTGAAGGAGCTGGGTAGCAATGAGGGTGAGGTTATTACACTCCTAGTTTATAATATTTCCGCTATTAATCTTTCTAAGAACCCAATTTCACATGGGAGGAGCAAGAACATTGAGATGCGGTTTCATTACTTGATGGAACTTGTTAGTGAAAGAAGGTTGAGATTAGGATATGAAGGTGAGAAAAATACACAAGAAGGGGGGGGGGGGAGGGGTTGAATTGTGTATGCCCAAAAACATCTTTTCACTTCTAATTTTGGAACATTAGATTCTTAACCACATTCAGAGTCTGATACCACAGTGAGTAACAATAGTGAACATTTTTCTTCCTTTTATTAACCCTATTTTAGAACCTTAGGTGTCCAACTCAAATTCTGATATAAGTAAGAGGCTGAATCAGACCAGAGTCTAACTTCAGAGTTAGTTGCACAACAGAATGTAAATGCAGAAGTAAATAAAGAGACACACAATATATCATGGTTCCTCTCAAACTGAGAGTAGTATAGCCCCCTTAAAACACAAGAGATTTTCATTATAATCTCCCAGATTATAATGTGCTAAATCAAACTAGAAAGAGACTTCTGCTCAAGCCCTCAAGCAAGAGACTTCCTTGCCTGAAATACCCGTTCAGGACTTCCTGCTCAATCCCATGGAAAGAGACTTCCTACTATGCCCTCCAGTATGAGACTTCAATGTTTGAACAACCCGTTCATGACTTCCTTCTATGCCCGTGAGCATGAGACTTCATTTCTCAATCACATTGATCAAGACTTCCTTGCTCCGTCCTCAATCATGAGACTTTAATGCCTGAACAACTCGTTTAGGACTTCCTGCTCTTCCTGCAAGCATGAGACTTCAATGCTCAAGCACCCAATAAAAGACTTTTATGCTTATTCACCCAACAAGAGACTTCTTTACTCAATTTAACAGAAAGAGCCTTTCTCTGAGCACATCAGATATAATCTTCATATTCTCTTAACAAAAGAGTCTGGTATTAACCTTGTGTGCTTCTTGGTTAAGAAGATACACAAAGGTTATACACTTTTGAGAGGAATATAAGTTGATTGCTCCTAAGTATGGAAGAATGAAGTTTTCATTCTTCTTCTCTCCTTGCACAAATTTTCTTCTGTTGTGCCTTTCTGATCTATTGAACATATTCACATATTCTTTCTTAAGAACATATGTGAATATGTTTCACTCTACTCTCACACACTTAACCCTTCTGGTTATATCTTTTTTTTAGTGTGTTTCTTTTATTTGTGTTTTCTGTATAAACATAATCTCTCTCTCTCTCTCTCTCTCTCTCTCTCACCCCATACTATGAACTGGTATCTCATATTTGTGAACATAGTCACATATTATTCAACTCACATTCATTCTCTTGAGAGATCTACTTGAGAGCTCTTCGACAACTCTGAATGTTTTCAATCTTCTTCTTTAAATAAATATTGATAATAGATTTATTGAAGATTGGAACTACCAATGGTACAAGTAGCCGTTGAAGGTCTTTAGCTGGTGTATAATAGAGTGAGCTAAAACTCAACTAGCTTAAAGACGTTGAGAGGAGCAAAGTAGAGTTTAGAGCAGTTGGAGAGATAAGATCCTGACAACAAAACTTTATGTTGATTAGTATTAAAGTAGTGTACCATTGTCATATGATCTTCTTTGGATAACTTATGACCATAGACTTCTTGTAGAGGTTTGTTGAAGCTTGCACAAAGTCATTGATATCCTTATACTTAACTTCCTGAATCATAGGTTTTTTAGAGAATTAGTTAAAGCATGATCAGAAGCTAAAGCATATCTACTGGACCTGGTTGGAATTAAACTTTAGATCCGAGAGTTTACAGGTTCTGAACTTGCCTTCATCTGAGTCTTGATCATAACTAGTCTGGATGAACACTTTTAGAGTTAATGACTTGATGTAAACTAATCTCTTTGAAGCAGTATCTTCAAAATTACTGATGATGCTTGTTTAGAAGATGCAAAGTCCTTCCTTTAAAATAAAGTCTACTTGTTTCAAATGATTCCAGTCTCCAGAGCTTTGCTGATCTTTGTATTTCAAGTAAGCTTAGGTTCAGCATCTGAAAAACTTAAGTAGGCTCTTTAGAGTTTGAAAGCTTGGTTCTGATCCTTCATATTCAAAACATATTTTCTTCCCTTTAATGGCTCTTCTGAGTGATTAACTTGATTTATATCAAGGTTAATGTCTTTTGATCCTGTACACTAGAATAACCATTAGTAAACCCTATTGTTCTTTAAATACTTTGTTATCATCAAAACCTTTTAGGGGAATGAACAAATCTTGTTCCAGTAATCTCCCCCTTTTTATGATGACACAAATGCATTTAAGAATAATGGTTTATGATTTAATTAACATAGTCTAACATCAGAGGATGATGTTTGTAAGCTCCCCCTAAGTTAGATAGTCCATTAAGGGGAGGTTTGTAAGCTCCCCCTAAGTCTGATAGTCCATTAAGACGAGGTTCGTAAGCTCTTCTTAACTCCTTATCTACGTTAATTTAATCCTATAATTTTAATCAACAAATTCTAACATCAGGGTCTGAGGTTTGTAAGCTCCCCATGAGTTTCACAGGCCTTAGGTTGAGATTTGTAAGCTCTTCCTTTAGTCTGACAGTTCATTAATGTAAAATTTGTAAGTTTCCTTAAGTCATTATCTTTGTTTAATTAAAATTAGTCATTTAAGCTCAATAAAATAAATTACTAAAAAATATAAACAACATAAAGCTTATTACTAAACAATATAAACAACATAAAGCTTATATATCATAAGCTATTTTGGCAAAAACTGCTTTATTCACGTTCTAATGCTTTAAATTCTTCTTAAATACTCTATGCATTTTCTCCCTTTGTCATTATCAAAAATATTTAAGAAAGAAAGAGAAGAACAATAAAGCTAAGAAAAATAAAATGAAATTTAAAAGAGTTTAAATGCACATAATTTAGAGAAAGTTGAAAACATTGAAAAACGAATTTGATACAAAAAAATGAAATAATTAAAAACTTTTCAAAGGAAGAAGACGATTTAAAACAAGTTTAAGAGTATGAAAGATAAGACAGTTAAAAGATTAACATACTTTTTCAGAAGAGACAATTTAAAACAAATTAAAGTTCTTTTGAAGAATCTGAAAGAAATTCTTTACTTCTTATGGTAAATCACCACCGTTTCAGTTTTCAAGGAGTAACTATGATCCAATAGGGTATGCTTAATTAATGTTTGGCCTTTAGACTTTCAAAGATCAGAATCTTAAACACACAAGGTGTTTGATCTTTCAAAATTTTGTTATTAGAGCACATGTTTAGACTAAAAACACAAATCCTAATTCACTTAACCTACATCCATTTCAATATGAACACAACTTCTGAAAAACCTACTGACCCTATTGTTTCAGAGGCTCCTCTAGTCTCTGATGCAACTTGTTGATTCTAAGTGTTGGCAGCAATTTTAGTAAAACAAAGAATGTTCATAAGATGTTATGTGTGATGTCTTAACATGAGATATCCTATGTACCTGCTGGAGTCCAAGAACATGTTCATGCAGGATTGTTTCAGAATGCCACATACAATGCCATGGCTTCTGATATTGGATGTACCTGCTGGAGCTTAAATGAAAGACATGTTCATGCAGGATTGTTTCAGATGACATTCACAAGGACATGGCATCTGATATGGTTGTACCTGCTGGAAGTTATAAAAGGAATTATTGGATTATGCAGGATTTTTCCAGGATGTCAGACCTGATGTCACGACATCCTGTACACAGAACATTCAGTGTGAATGTCTGGTGTTTTGTGATTGCATAATTAATGGCAATCTTTGTATGATTGAAGATCTGATTAGTTGGCGCATTCAATCATGGATTACAACCAGATTTACTTATTTTCCAAGGAGATCAAACCAGCTGTTATAAAAAGATTTGATTGGAAAATAGATTTAGGGTTTTCAAGATGTCCAAGCCCAGCTGGATGCTTCTATAAAAAGGGACTTAGAAAACCTGTTTGTACACACAACCAAGACTGAGCGAAATATAGAGAGAGAGCCAGGGTTTGTGTTTGTTTAGTCGTGAGACTTGTAAGCCATTCAAGTCAAACATTGATGATTGAATTGGACTGATTTGTGGTTGTAATTTGTCACTCTAAAGCTGTTAAGCAAGGGTGTGTGTCTTCTTGATCAAAGCTGTGAAGCAAGATCAAGAGTGTGTCTTCTTGATTGAAACTGTGAAGTAAAATCAAGAGTGTGTAATTGAAAAGTATTTTCTTTTCTCAAGGGATTGTTGTTTAAGATCACATGTGTGATTGTAGGGAAGTGAGCGGGTTCTCATATCTAAGAGTGCTTAGGTAGAAATTGCACGGGTAGAGATTAGGTGAGAAAGACTGTAACTTGTTGAAGTGTACGGAGAGTCTTTGAACTAATTCTATTTTAGTGAATTTCCTTCCTGGCTTGGTAGCCCCCAGACATAGGTGAGTTGCACCGAACTGGGTTAACAATTGCTTGTGTCATTTGCTTTACCATTCTGTATCTTTATTCTATGTATGTTAACAGATATTAGTGTCGTGACATTACCTTCGACATCTTATATCTGATACCAGAATTTCAATTGGTATCAGAGCAGGCATCCTGCTCTGGTTCTGGGTGAGATCTAGGGACAATACTTTCTGGTACAATGGAGAGAGATAGAGGATGTGTTCATAGGC
This sequence comes from Lathyrus oleraceus, assembly GCF_024323335.1. NCBI lineage: Eukaryota > Viridiplantae > Streptophyta > Magnoliopsida > Fabales > Fabaceae > Lathyrus > Lathyrus oleraceus. The sequence goes on along the minus strand of NC_066582.1, from coordinate 197,196,124 downwards.
CCCCAATTTTGGATGGTTCTGACTATGACTTTTGGAAACCTCGAATGGTAGCTTTTTTAAAATCTCTTGATAACAAGGCTTGGAAGGCTGTGTTGACAGGCTGGGTGCACCCTGTAGTTACTAAAGAAGGAGAAGCCACTGCTGAGAAAAAGCCTGAAGAACAATGGTCCAAGGAGGAGGACGACCTAGCCCTTGGAAATTCTAAAGCATTGAATGCCATCTTCAATGGAGTGGACAAGAACATCTTCAGATTAGTAAACACCTGTGAAGTAGCTAAAGATGCTTGGGACATTCTCAAAACCACTCATGAAGGCACCTCTAGAGTGAAAATGTCTAGACTACAGCTGCTCACCACCAAGTTTGAAAACTTAAGGATGAAAGAAGATGAAAATATTCATGAATTCTACATGAGTATCCTTGAAATTGCAAATGCCTCTGGAGCTTTGGGTGAGAAGATGTCAGATGAAAAGTTAGTAAGAAAAATACTCAGATCACTCCCCAAGAGATTTACTATGAAAGTAACAGCCATAGAAGAATCTCAAGACATCTCAAATATGAGAGTTGATGAGCTAATTGGATCCCTCCAAACATTTGAGATGGGAATATGTGATGGAGCTGAAAAGAAAGCCAAGAGCATAACATTTATGTCAAACACTGAAGAGGAAGATGAGGAAGGTGGTCAAGATATTGATGAAGACCTGGCAAATGAGATAGCAATGCTGGGAAGACATTTCAACAGACTAATGAAAAAGGTAGATGTGAGAGCAAAGGGCAATGTCAAGAACATCACATCTGACATCAGTAAATCCAACAACTTTGGTAAGAAAACAAAGTCTGAAGAAAAGCCCAAAGAAGTTCAGTGCTATGAGTGTAATGGGTATGGTCATATTTAAACTGAATGTGGGACCTACCTCAAGAAACAAAAGAGGAGTCTTGTGGCCTCTTGGTCTGATGGAAGTGAAATAGAAGAAGCTACAAACCATGTGACTGCATTGACAGGAAGATGGGGGTCTGAGGAAGAGTCAATTGATGATGAAAGAACCTTTGAAGAGCTGGCCACTACCTACAAAGAGTTGTGCCACAGAAGTGCAGGAGTGTGCAGGCAAGTTGAAAGCCAGAAGAAAGTGATAGCTCAGCTGGAAAATGAAAAGGAAGAGTTTGTGGAAACCATCTCAAAGTTGAAGACTGAAGCTGTATTCTTGAATTCCAAACTAGATGAGATGACTAAGTATGTAAGAATGCTTAACAATGGATCTGCCATCTTGGACAAGATTCTCTAGACTGGCCAAATAACAGGAAACAAATGTGGCATTGGATTCAAGGCTGAGTGCAGTTACACTGGTTGCAAACCAAAATCCAAACCTAAGTGCAGCCATGTTAAAAGCAAACCTGAGATGTCACATCAGATGTCACAACAACAAAAAGGGAAGCATCAAAGATGGAAATGCCAATACTGTGGAAAATTTGGCCACCTGAAGCCTTTCTGCTATAAGCTATGTGGCTATCCTGGTCCTGTTTAGTCTCAATACCAATCAAGGTCCAAGCATCACAAGACTGTCAACAAAAAGCAATGGGTTCCTAAGACAAAGGTCACAAGTCTAATAGCTCACACTTCCCTCAGAGTTTCAGCCAAAGAAGATTGGATTGTTGACAGTGGTTGCTCCAAACATATGACTGGGAACAAAAATATGCTAACTGAACTTCATCCTCATGCCATGAGTTATGTTACCTTTGGTGATAGTGCAAAGGGTGAAATCAAGGGAATGGGTAGGCTGGATTGCCCTGGAGTTCCTGACCTTGATGATGTCCTACTTGTTAAGGGATTAACTGCTAATCTTATAAGCATCAGTCAACTGTGTGATCAAGGTCTGAATGTAAACTTCACAAGAACTGAGTGTCTGATTACTAACAAAGAAAATAAAGTAATCATGAAGGAAGTTAGGTTCAAAGACAACTGCTACATGTGGAGCTGGAAAATAGATTTTGGTGAACATGAAAGTTGTAGATCTTTCTCTCCCATTTTCAAAAAGTCCTAGATCGTGTTCATATGATGATTGGTTGAGAAGTTATGGTCAAATGATCACAAAGTATGCATGGAAGTTCAAAGTGACATAACTTTTGATGCAAAGCTCCAAATTGGTCCATTCTTTTTGCAAAATACTCCTCATGACCAATACTTTTCAAATGAATCCTTGCCATGCATGGAATAAGCTCATATGCTCACTTGTTCACACATGTTCAAAATGGAGGGAATTTTCATGATTCAAATTTGGTTGATCATGCAAGGCAAATACCAATTCCATGATGATTATTGGATGATTTTAAATAATTTCAAGGCTCGGCATGGCACTGCTCACGTGTGGCATGTACATGCTAAGCACACTTGCCATTTTTGCACTACACCTCACATTTCCTTAATCTTGATTAACCAAAGCTTAATTGGATTAGCAGCATGATTAGCACATGATATAAAAGCCAAACCCTAATCTCATTTGCTGATAACAGAATTTCAGATCTAGAATTTTCCATTTTCCCTCCATTTTTCTCTCACTTTGATTTTCAATTTTCTTCACATAAACCTTCAATTTCTTTGCATAATCATGATCATGGAGAATCACTGAGCAAGAATCAACGCGTGGTTTGAAGAATTGAGCAAGATTTTGTGCAGATCCAAAGCTTCATCAAGTAGATTGGATTTCGAAATTGAAGTGGATCGAGGAGGTTTCAGTGGATTCTTTGTGCATAAAGCTTCACAGCAAGGTTGAGGAAGAAGATCTGGAGACTTTGGAAGCCTAAGGACACAAGTTTAGTGCACTGCATCTCAAGTAAGTTGAAATTCGATCCTCTTATTTTTCCAATTGCTTGCCATGATTAGGTAGATCTTGCATTGCTGAGCACACTGATATGTTCTGTTTTGAAAATGGATGAAAATTGAGCTTGTATGGTTGAATTAAAGTTTTGAGATCCAAAATGTTTTTGGTTGATCCGTAGAATCCATGAGGTTTTAGGTTGTTTTAATGTGATATTCATGATCTATGTTGCAAGACCTTTCGAACCATGTAAAATTTGTCAAGATTTGGAAAATTTTCGTGAGATCCGCCGGAATTCCACCGGAACCACTGTTCCGGCGTCTCTGCGTGTTGCTAGGGTTTGCGTGCGTGGCGTCTGATGTGTACGCTGGCTTGGCTATTTGATTGGATCACGTTCGTTTGACCGTGCCTGCGTGTTACTTTGACTCGCTTATGTGGCTGCCACATATTAGTGAAACACAACGTTTCACTTGAGCGCTTTTGGATCCTTTGTGCGTGTGTTCGATCCTTGGTGTGTGCATTTTCTGAATTTCAATTGAATATTCTCATTTTCCTTGGACGCGCGTGTTCGATTCCTCGCTTGTGCTTTGTCTGCATTTATTTTTTGAATTCTCATTTCCCTGGCGTGCGTGTGTTCGAACCTGGCTGTATGCTTTTTGATGATTTCATTCAAATTTTGTTTTCCCTCCATATTTCATTTGATATTTCATTTTATTTCTTCATCTTAGAAAAATTATTAAAAATAGTAAAATGCTTCAATTTGACTCCAATTTTTTTTCCTGATCTTGTTTTGATCTCTAGTTTTTTATAGGATTTATGTCATGAATTGTTTGTTTCTGGATTTTTATTTTGGAATTTTTGTTTGAACCATGTGCTAGTTTGATATGCTACATTAAATGCTTTGTGAAGTTCTATGCTTTAATCCAATTGATCTGAAATTTTGCATGCTTGATTCTCACATGTGATATGATTTTTTGGAATTGGTTTGGAATTTTTATCATATGCTATCGCTGTTTTTAACACATGATGATGTAGTGTGACAATTTGTGTCACATTTTGGATGTTGCATTTGTGCATTTTTGTTCACCTATCATTTTAGCTCTTCTGGATTTAATTTTTTCCACATTGCTTGTTCATAACATGAGTAACTTGTATAAAACATTTCATGGCCATTGGATGCTTTTCTGTTTTGATTTGGATTTTCTAATTTGATTGTCCATTTTATGCACCTTTGCTTGCCTTTGCTTTACATTGATCATTTGATGCATTTGCCTTGTGAATTGATACTGGTCCTTTTGAGGACATCTTGTGACATGTTTAAATGTGCATTATGCAAAAGATTGACTTCTGTTTTGATCATTTGGTTTGGTTTTGAACCTAGTCTTTGTACTAGTTGTTTTGTACATGAACTAATTGTGCTTTGTGTTTCAGGTTTGGACACTTAGCATTGATGGTTGGTTTGTTCTCACTTTGTGAGATACAAATGCATTTGAGTACTAACTCTTGTTGTTTTGTAGGTTCTAATTGATGCTTATGAGTTCACTTGAGTGCTTGAGCATTGCTCATTGAGTTGTAAATATTGGAAAGTTCCACTGTTGTCTGTTGGTTTTCTGATTGAGATATTAACTGGTTAGCTTTTGTACAGGTACATTAGTGGCTTGCTAGCTTTTCTTTTGCTTAAGCTTTGGAGTGTGGTTGATACACCACTGAGGTAGTTTAACCTTCTTACTCCATGTAGTTTGGAAGTCTTGTCACCTTTTTGGAAGGCATTTTGGCTGAAGTCCTCCTTATGAGGCTCTGATTGTGTCTGTTTACATTTGTGCCAAAGACCTCCAAGTGAGGCATGTTACTTGATAAGTCCTCCTAAGTGAAGAGTCAATTGACAGATAGAAGGGATTAGTAGCCAATCCCCTGTTATTCAGTGAGTCGTTCTTTATGCTCGTACTACGTGCTGATGCTCTAGAACATGTACCCAAGATCTTTGTATAGAGTCAGTCAAGTGGAATAGGGTCCCTCTTTCTGGATCCCCATGCTTTCTTTGATTTGAGCTCACCCTGGCCAGGGTTAAGAGCATGAGGTCTCATCCTCATTCACCATATTTGATCAGCGTCACCCTAACTCTCGATGTTAGTGGTTAAGAGCTAAAATTATCCTTGTACAGTTGGGCTTGCTGGTCGAGGTTGATATGACCCGTCTTGACTAAAGCCTACCCATTGTTTAGGCCTCTTGTATGTATATAGTGTGTGATGCTTGTCCACTTGTGCTGGTGTGTTTATCTGCTTTCCTCTTCTCATCTCCATTTCTGTAGGAGTCGTACGATTAACTTCTGAGGATGTTGAACGTATGTAGAGTTTAGACCTGAGTTGACTCGCTTCCTGTGTGAGTCAAACTCATGTTAGAGACCTTAACTTAGGGATTATGGATTGCATGACAACTATTAGGCTCGAGTCTTAGTCTCCCTATTAGTTTGTTGTTTCCCTGGTCTCTGGTTAGGAGAGAGTTTCTCCCCTGTTAAGGGGAACTACGTCGCCCTGATTCGCATACCAGATGAGATACGTAGGCAGGAGATCGAGCGAGATCTCTCTGGGCAACCTTTTTGTTTCTTTTGACGTCTCAGCGTCTCTTTTTGTTTGTGTGACAACTATTAGGCTCGAGTCAGTCTCCCTATTAGTTTGTCTTGCCCCTTTTCTTTTTTTTGGGTCTCTGTTTGTTTACCCTTCATTTGTTTGCTTTGGTGTGAGTACCGTTTGTTCAACATGTGCGTGTGTGGTATGTTCATACCTTGGGATTTCTTCTGTTATCATTTGGGGTTCAGATTGGGGTTCACCTATATTCATTTGGGGTTCACTTGTGATGATGGTTATCATCTTTGGGGTTCATTTGTGACGGTTGTCACTCACTTGGGGTTCATATTTGGATATTTGGATACTTTGTTTTGGTTCGCACGGAGAACCTTTTTCTTTGGTGTTCGCTGGTTAGCGTTTGTTTGCTAGGAGTCAGATATAAGTCCATGTATTGGCATTCTGTTTCCTGTTTTTTTGTTGTTGTTTGGAGTCGGATATAAGTCCATGTATTGGCATTTTGTTTCCTTTTGTGTTTGTTGTTGGGAGTCGGATGTAAGTCCATGTATTGGCAGTCTATTTCCTTTGAGTGTTTCTTTTGACGTCTCAGCGTCTCTTTTCGGTGTTTTATTTCGGCGTGCGTTAGCCGAGCTACGGTGCTCTGATTCTCAATCCTTTTTGAGATACGTATGCACCAGGGTAGGGCCTGTGCGAGCAATAATTCTTTATTTTCCCTACTTTGATTTTCTCTCTTTCGCATCGCATGTAGGACTTTTTATACACACTTTAGACATAAATAGCAAACGTGGATCCTGTGGAGTACCACAGATGTGAAGGGGTGCGATAACCTTCCCTTCACGTAACCGGCCCCCTTACTCAGTTTTCTTTGGTTCGAGACTTTGTTTTATCAGTTCCTTCTTGGTTATGCAGTACTACCTTTCCCTCCTCTTGGGATAAAAGTACATAGCTAGCGACTCTATTCTTTTTCCGCCACTCTCTTCGCGTTTGTACCTGGATTCGGGAAATCCTGGGGAGCTACAGCTGGCGACTGCACTGGGGATTTATTTTCCCTAGTGGGCCTCTCCTAGCGTTTGTTTATTGTCTATTGTGTGTTATTTATTTATTGATTTGCATACTTATCTGCTTGCATTGCATCCTATGTGCGCTTTACTGTTTCATGCATATTGTGTTGGCTGTGTATCTGTTTCGCTGTGGGGTGGGAGTCACAAGAGGTAAAAGGCCCAATACATAGGCTATGAGTGAACTTTAGGACACCTAGGAATAGAGTGATTCATGGGAAGCGGGTGGTATGGCGCCACTTAGCGGAACATGGTATCACGAGTAGTTCAGATTCTGATGGGGTATTATCGTTGCATACACCTGGTGTGCATATGATAATATTCTTGAAAGGATTGTTTATCCTGCGTTTCTCTTGACCTTACCCTGGCCTAGATTACACCCGTGAGTGGGGCGGGAATGATCATTTACAGGTTCTGTCGGTGATTCTGTGATGGTGACTTTGGTTCAATTGGATTTATGGATATTTATTTCTGACACGCCGGAGTTCTGTCCGTGGTATTTATCAGCGGGTTCCGTTTATTTCGGATCCCCGGGTTGAATTTGAAGGTACTTGTTCAGAGGATCTTGTTGTTATCCTTTCAGTTATTTTCCTGTGATGATGGTGATGTATCCTTCGATTCCGTTTATTTTGGAACCCCGAGTTGGATTTGTGGTTACTTAGTCCCTCAGATGGTTGTGGTCAATTCTGAGACCGGAACTTCCGTACAGTTGGTGTTCAGACGACTTGGAGGATGGCACAGTGACTTGCATTCAGGCATCTGCATCATTCCCATTTCACATTCATCTGCATCTAACTCATGTTTATCCATATGCGGGGTACATTCTCGATTGAGATTCCGGTTGAGAGACTGTTGAAAAGTATATCTTCGGCAAATATTTTTGTATCGTATCCACAGAGATTGGGTAATATTACCGCCGTTCTATAATTCAAATGTTATAAGTTTAGAAAGTAACAGGGTTGTTTTGTTTGGAAAAATATCTTGTTAATAAATGTTAACAAAAACTATGAAATGGTTTTAGTCAAATATAAAGGCTTGGCAAGATTGGAGTTCACTATTTCAAATGTTTATGTTTCCCTATGATAAATAAATAGATTCAAGATTATTGATGATGTTCAAGTATCCTCTCAAAGTCATTTATGTCTAAATGATATTGTGATAATCACTATATTGATCCTTAGACGATCTCTCCACCTAACTATCAATATAGCAATCTTTAATGTTTAATACCAAAGAAGAGTAATGAATAAATCTATCTCTACAACTTATTCACTACTTGAAAATCTGTTTTATGTCTAAACTCAAGTAATCTCTCTCGACAACTACTCAAATCTGGTTTTCAACTTAGGGCAAAAACAGTATTCAATACATCAACAATCTTTATCAAATATATAAATCAAAGTGAATACATAAACAGATGAGAATAGCTACTACCTCCAATCTTGACAAAAGGGAGTTTAGCTCCTCATCACCATTGTTACAAAGCAGAAAGTTTTTTTAGAAAAACTCTGTTTTTCTCCCTTACAAAAGCTCTCTAGAACAATGTATGAATGATAATCAATAATGTTTCAATGCCCTAGGTTAATGTATTTTGTCTCTACCAAAAAAGGTTGACATTTCCCTAATTGGACTTTGTCATCTAAAGCAGAAAAGCAATTCCCAGGCAGACATCAAAATGGCAATTAACTTTTCCTGCACAGCAGCACTTTTGACCCTTGGTCAGCTTGCTGGATTCGCAGCCTTCGCGGCGCTAAGGAAGTTCGCGGCGCGAACTGTTGCTTCTCCAGCTTCCTTGTTTGGCAAGCTTCCTCCAAAATGTATTGTTGCAATCCAAGGTCTTGCTTGTCCACAATTCTACAAAACTAACATAAAATGTGAAATAACTATTCAAAACAAATTAAATTAAACCTAATTGCATTTATACAAAATAATGAAGATAAAAGTGTGTGATTAAATCAAAACTTGGTAAAAGGGACCAATAAAATGGTATAAAAAGTAGTACAAATTGGTCCCTAACAACTCTCCCCAACTTAGCATTTTGTTTGTCCCTAAACAAAAGTTTCCACCCTTACAACCAAAGTCATGACACCAAAGATTCAGACAAGAATTTATCAAGGACATTCAAATGGTTCAAAAGTGTTTGGCATTTTCTCAATTCACCTATCTCAATTCTAGACAAAATATGAATAAGGGAAATGGTAAAATGCAAAAATCATTCCAAGGAATTCAAAGCCATATATGTCAAAATTGAATCAAGCTTACACACACATCATAATAATGATGAATAACATGAAGGGTTACTTTCACTCATCCAAGCAATTAAATCAACAACAACTCAAATCATGCGGTTATCACAACAAGTACCAAATCATGTGAAAAATGAGAATCAAGAGGTCTTTCAAGGGTTGTAATGTGGCTTAGATTACAAGAAAGGATATGATTAAGACAATTCAACCAAATTGCCTATCCTAAGGGAGCATTCCCAAAGATTCACTCTACACAATTTCCCTTTCTTTGATCCCTATCTTTTTCTTTTTCTTTTTCTTTTCAAATCCACACAACCATGAGCATTTCCTTTGCTTTTCTTTTTCTAATTTTTTTTTTCTATGCTCTATGGTTTCAAGGGTGATTTCTTTTTCTTGTTTCTTTTCATATTTTTACCCTTTCATAGAAACTCACTTTTCCAAGTTTCTAATCAACTTTTCACTTTACTCTCCCCAACTTTAGATTCCAAAACCAAATTCATTCAATAATGCTCCCTACTTAGACATAAGCAAAAGGCAAAATTTTGCAAACAACTCGGTTCGAGGTTTCAACTGATACGAAAGAAATTAGGATTCATTTATTCCACAATTTTCAATTGATTTTACAATGATCAATCAAATGAATCCTAAATTAAGCTCAAAGGGGGTTAACTAAGGATTATTCCTCACAAGGTTAGTTGATTCAAGCTTTTTGGTCAAGTAGTTTTTCTCACAAACAATGCCTCTATCATTTTCAAAAATTTCACACAAAATTAGATTGATGCATGATTTAGCATGATAAGAATGAGTTAACATAATGCTCGGTTTCCCGCTTTTTAGTGCACAATGGAAAGCCTCCTCACAAATGGTTCGGTCCTATTTTGATTCAAAGATGACATATATTTCAATGAATTTATGAAATGGAATTTGCACACAACATCAACCTACTCATGTTAAGTCTAGAAAGCGATAAAGTGTACCTTGAAATGCCGACACTAATTCTTATCATCACCACTCGAAGTAGCCTATGCCTCTTTCTTTGCGAACAACTCTTGGTTGCTTTAAGCTTGACTTACGAGTAAGAACAATTAAATAGAGATGTTGGTAAACCAATTTGATTAAAAACACACTTAAATTTCAAAAAGTACTCATGCAATTATAAAAATACTAAAGAAAAATTAAAGTGCTAAGGTAAAGTCATGGTGAACTAGAGCCACCCAAAAGTACATTACAAAATTCCCAAAAACAAGAACAGAATAAGTAAAAAGAAACTCAAACATACAACACTCTCAAAACTCCACAAATTCAATCCTCCTCCTCTTCATCACCACCTACACTTCCGAGAACATCTTCCATCTCCTCATTTGGGTCAGCACTACCTCCTGCACCCCCCATAAAATTTGGCCTGCCCACAGGCCAATTAGCATAAGCTGCATAGTCAGCTTGCGATGGAAAAGTTCGGGCCTCTGGTGCCAGAAACGTGTTCTGGAACTGCTGCTGCATGGCATCGAAAAGAAAGGATTGAGACCTCTTGGAGGCCTCAAAGTTCTCACAGCAGTAGTTGGCAAATGCCATCTGATCAAAACCTGGGGTACTTTGAGGTTGAGGTTGAGGTCGGGATCTGGCTCGGGCTCGAGAGGAAGAAGTACCAGATGCATCAGTCTTTTCATTTGGGTTTTGCAGAAACCTGTTCAAATAAGCGTCACTGATCACACTGGTTATCGAGAAGTGTACTTCCTCAGGGATGGGAACATTTGCCCTACGGCACAGTCCCATGATAAGTCCTGGATAAGCTAGCACACCAGCTTTGCCCCCGAAATTGGTTCCGCTTAACACTATCTTTCTCAATTCTCCTGCAATGAGGGCTGCGACATCCACCGACTTCCCGATCATGATGCAGTACAATAGACACCCGACATCCATAGGAATTGTGGTGGTGTGGCTTCTTGGTCTGATATTAGTCAACAGTAGCACCAAAAAAGCCCTAGCTTCCAAATTGAAATTTTCCCTTTTCCACAATTTCGGATGCCCTTGATCATTCACTTCATAAGATTTTCCACTGAGACATAGGGTGGCATTGACCGCTTCCAGATTCCACCTGTTGGCTACCTCCATGATACTGTACTCACAGCTCTCACCCTCTCCAAGAGTTAAGGGATGACCTAGATAAGAATTAATGTCATCCCTTCCAAATGAAACAATCTTGCCCCTTACCCTGGACCGGTAAATGAAAGTCGTACCCTCCTCGCGATGCATCGCATTCGCATAAAATTCTCGGACAAGGTCGTAGTTGATTGCGGCTTCCGGCTCACATAACTTCATCCACTTTCGTTGCTCAAAAGCCGCAACCACGCTGTGATACACCCCGGTTAGAGCTAGCCGAATAAACCTTTCAGGCAAAATGGTTCTCTTGACGAGGCTCTCAAATCGTGCTTCGTGTTCCTCACTGATGAACCTTCGGATTGAACGGGCCTGAGGAGGTGCCATGGTTTTAGTTCTCTTGGACATCTACAATCAACACCAGAACAACCACAGAACACATATGAACAGCATTAGCCAATAAGTAACAAAAAGAAAATGTTGCTGGAACTCACAGTTCGCGGCGCGAAGGGTAGTTCGCGGCGCGAACTCTGCGAATTCAGGAAATCCCCAAAGCTTCCTATGGTTCCACCAATGAGGGATAAAACTACTCCCAACCAGCCAAAATGCTCAACCCTAACCTAATCTTATTCTAATTCAAACATGCATCGCGATTCCAAACAGTAATAAACAGAGAAATTTGATCTCTAACCAACCCTAATTGAAAAACCCAAAGAAAAGGGGTTGGAAAAGAGAATTTGAGGATTACATACCTTGTGAAACAATAAATCTTGCTAGAAGAAGAAGATTTGAAGAATGGAAACTGAAAGATTTTGAGAAATGGTGGGATTTTGAGATTTGGGCGAAAGCGCGACAAAGTGATTTGAAATGAGGAATGTTTGAAATGACAAAGAAATGACCTAAACAGTATTTAAATGGTTCTATCACGAAAAGTTCGCGGCGCGAACAGGAGGTCGCGGCGCGAACAGCAGAAAACAGAACCAATTAAAATTTTTTCATTCAGTTCGCGGCGCGAACAGGTGGTCGCGGCGCGAACTGCAAAAAACAGAACCCACTCAAATTTATTCAATCAGTTCGCGGCGCGAACAGGAGGTCGCGGCGCGAACTGCAAAAAACAGAACTTCAAATTTTTAAAGGATTAACAGAGCAAAAAATCACAGAATAGAGAAAATTAAAATGCAACTAACAACGTTGGGTTGCCTCCCAACCAGCGCTTTGTTTAACGTCGTTAAGAGCTCGACGGTACCTCGATTAGCTTGATCCAAATAAGGAAAGGACACACACATCACGATTTATGTCACCGCTATGATAGACTTTCAGTCTTTGACCATTGACAGTCCAGCTTTCTTGCGACTTTGGGTCCTCTATCACAATGGCTCCATAATTCCGTACTTCCTTGACAACAAATGGTCCTGACCATTTAGACTTCAATTTACCCGGAAACAACTTCAACCTTGAGTTAAAAAGCAATACCATCTGTCCAACATGAAACTCTTTATGGCGGACCTTTCCATCATGGTACGCTTTTGTCTTCTCCTTGTACAGCTTATTAGAATGGTATGCATCGTTCCTTAGTTCCTCCAACTCATGGAGTTGACCTTTCCTTTTTTCTCCAGCTAGAGTGGAGTCGAAGTTCAAGAACTTAAGAGCCCATAATGCTCTATGCTCCATTTCAACTGGAAGATGACAAGTCTTCCCATACACCAGTTGAAACGGAGTCAGCCCAATAGGTGCTTTGTAAGCAGTGCGATACGCCCACAAAGCCTCATCAAGTTTTAAGGACCAATCCTTTCTTGAGTTCGAAACTGTTTTCTCAAGGATCCGTTTAATTTCCCGGTTTGAAACCTCAGTTTGACCGTTCGCTTGTGGGTGGTACGGAGTGGTCACCTTATGCTTTACACCATAATGTTGCAGAACTTTTTCTAAGGGTGTATTGCAGAAGTGTGAGCCTCCATCACTCACCAACACTCGAGGTACACCAAAACGTGAGAATATGTTCTTCTTTAAAAATTTGATCACAGTTTTGGCATCGGCCTTGGGTGAGGCAATTGCTTCCACCCACTTTGAAACATAATCGACAACTACTAAGATGTACTCATTTGAGAAAGAAGAGGGGAATGGGCCAACGAAATCAATACCCCAACAATCAAAAACTTCTACTTCTAGCATGTTGGTTAGAGGCATTTCATCCCGTTTTCCTATTCCTCCACTCCGTTGGCATGCATCACAACTCTTCGCATGTTCGTGCACATCTTTGAATAAAGATGGCCAATAAAAACCCGATTGGAGTACTTTAGTGGCTGTTCTCAAACCACTATAGTGACCTCCATACGGAGAGTTGTGACAGTGCCACAGAATGTCTCTTGACTCCTCAATTGTTACACACCTTCTCAAAATATTGTCTGCTCCTACTTTAAAAAGATAAGGGTCATCCCAGACATAATATTTTGCATCAGCTAAGAATTTCCTTCTTTGATTGCAAGTGAGGTCTTCCGGTGTTAAACCAGTTGCTTTGTAGTTAGCAAAATTAGCAAACCAAGGCCTCACTTGAATCGCATAGAGTTTTTCATCTGGAAATTCTTCTCTCACCTCTTCTTCTTTGTTTGTAATTTCTACATTGACCAATCGAGACAAATGATCTGCCACCAAGTTCTCGGAACCTTTTTTATCCCGAATCTCTAGATCAAACTCTTGTAATAAAAGGATCCAGCGAATAAGCCTTTGTTTTGAATCCGGCTTGGTAAGCAGATATTTTATCGCAGAGTGGTCAGTGTAGATTACAACTCTTGAACCAATCAAATAAGCTCTAAATTTTTCCAGTGCATATACTATGGCTAGTAATTCTTTTTCAGTTGTTGCATAATTAACTTGCGCGTCATTCAACACCTTACTAGCATAGTGTATGGCATGGAAAACTTTATCGCTTCTTTGTCCTAACACCGCACCAACTGCATAATCGCTAGCATCACACATGAGTTCAAAATCAAGATTCCAGTTTGGGGCTACGATTATTGGTGCGGTGATCAACTTTTCTTTCAAATCTAAGAAAGCTTTAAGACATGACTCATCAAAAAGAAACGGCGTACCTTTGTTGAGCAAATTGCTCAATGGCTTTGCAATCTTTGAAAAGTCTTGTATGAATCTCCGGTAGAAACCGGCATGTCCTAGAAAGCTTCTTATTCCTTTAATGTTAGTTGGAGGTGGCAGTTTTTCAATAACCTCCACCTTGGCCTTGTCAACCTCTAGCCCTTCAGAAGAAATCTTGTGACCAAGTACTATACCCTCAGTGACCATAAAATTGCATTTTTCCCAGTTGAGCACTAGGTTGGTCTCCACGCATCTCCCCAGAACTACATCAAGGTGCTTTAAGCACATTTCAAAAGATGATCCATAAACAGAAAAATCGTCCATGAACACCTCAATGCATTCTTCTATCAAGTCTGAAAATATAGCTTGCATACAACGTTGAAATGTGGCCGGTGCATTACATAATCCAAAAGGCATTCTTCGGTAAGCAAAGATGCCAAAAGGACACGTAAAAGCTGTCTTCTCATGATCTGCCGGGTTCACTGAAATTTGATTATACCCCGAATATCCGTCCAAGAAACAGTAGAAATTTTTGCCGGCGAGCCTCTCCAACATTTGATCCATGAAGGGTAGTGGGAAATGATCTTTCCTTGTGGCTTGGTTCAACCTTCTATAGTCGATACACATTCTCCACCCTGTCACTGTTCTCGTCGGAATCAACTCATTTTTGTCGTTTTTAATCACCGTCATTCCGCCTTTCTTGGGGACCACTTGTACCAGACTCACCCATGCACTATCAGATATAGGATAAATCATTCCGGCTTCTAAAAGTTTGACAACTTCTTTCCGAACCACCTCTTTCATTGATGGATTCAGACGCCTCTGAGGTTGCGCAACTGGTTTGAAATTTTCCTCCATCATTATCTTGTGCATGCAATAGGCCGGACTAATACCCTTCAAATCGGATAACACCCACCCTATCGCACCTTGGTTCTTTTTCAAAACTTGAATCAACTTATCTTCCTCTTGCGTGGACAATGTGTTGCTTATAATCACTGGTTTAGTACACTCATCTCCAAGAAACACATACTTCAAGTGTGACGGAAGCATTTTCAATTCTAACTTTTTCTCTTCAGTTTCCTTCTTTGCATCCAAATCTTCCACTAATTCTTCTTGATAGGCCAGCTCACCACAAGATTCTAGCTCGTGCAACATCGCTTCGATCTCTCGTTCCTCATTGTCGGTTAACACATTGTATGCTCCAATAAGGGATCTTTCAAGAGGGTTAGAAATATGGATTTGATTCACGACCTCCACTACTTCCTCTTCACTTGCATCGATTCGGAAAGAATCATGCTTGCCGGTTGGATGTTTCATTGCTTCGAAAAGGTTAAAAGTCACCTCTTCATCTTGCACTCTCACCTTCATTAACCCATCATCTATATCGATCATCATCCGAGCTGTCTTCATAAAAGGTCTTCCAAGAATTAGGGGTACATCGCGGTCCTCATCCATCTCCACTATTACAAAGTCCACCGGAAACAAAAATTTGTCCACTTTCACAAGCATGTCTTGGGCGATTCCGTATGGTGAGGTTGTAGACTTGTCTGCTAGTTGGAGGGTCATTCTTGTTGATTTAATCTCCACATTTCCCAATCGTTTGACAATGGAAAGGGGGATTAAATTTATACTAGAGCCCAAATCTATCAAACCATTCCCAACGTATGTGCTTCCAATGGTTACCGGTAGAACAACCCGGCCCGGATCGGACTCCTTCCTTGGTAAAGTCTTCTGGATGATGGCGCTACACCGTGCATCAAGAAGTATGGTCTCATCTTCCACGTGTCGCCTTTTCTTGGTAAGAATGTCCTTCATAAATTTAGCATACCGTGGCATTTGTTCTAATGCATCAGCAAATGGAATGTTGATTTGGAGTTGCTTGAAGATGTCCAAGAACCGTGCATAATGCCTAGCATTTTCCTTCCTTGATGGAGCATGTGGGTAGGGTAGATGTTGAGTTGGAATGACGCTCACTCCGTTCTCAGATTTCTTCTTTTTCTTTGATTCAGCATCTTTTTTCCCTTCTGGATCAGTCTGCACATCAGTGGGCAAAACCTGCTCTTTTCGCGGCGCGAAGGTGGTTCGCGGCGCGAACTGAGCATTTCCAGAATCATTTTCCCTTTCACCAACTATATCTGTTTCTTCCAGCATCCCATCAGTGGTGTTCTCTTCTACAATTTCTTCACCTTTTTCACTTTCCAACGCTTTACCGCTCCTTGTGACGACTGCTTTGCAATGTTCCTTTGGATTCGGTTGAGTGTTAGCAGAGAAAGAGGGCCCTGCGTTTTGTTCCGACAGTTGCTTCGCGAGTTGGCCTACTTGATTTTCCAGATTTTTAATTGCCGCTTCGTTACTCTTCTGATTTGCCATGGAAGCTTGCATGAATTGTTGAAGAGTGTCTTCTAGCTTGGAATTTCCTCCTTGCGACTGCTGTCCCTGGGAGTTTGGCTGTTGGTAAGGATTTTGCTGCTGAAAATTCTGATTGTTGAACCTTGACGGTTGATACCCTTGATAAAAGAACAAAATTTTTTCTACAACAGATTCCTTGATTTTGATGATAACAAAGGATGAAACCAAAAATGGCACCCTAACGAAAAGTTTCTAAGTGTGCAGGGTTCTAAAGAAAGAAGTAATAAATCTGATGATGTCATCAGATGCACAACAAGATCAAATACAAATTCTCAAGTATCAGAAGCATCTGAAGTGGAATCTCGTTTAAGAAACTCTGACTCTGGACAAAACTGCAAAGTATCAGAAGCATCTGAACATGAAGTAAAGTCTAGAAGCTCTGATTCTGGAGAAACGTTATCTGTATATCTGAAAGTTATCAGCGCCATCTGAACTCTCAAGAGATCAACATCAGAAGCAAAATTCCAAGATTCTCCAGAAACACAAATACTCTGATTATGAATTTGCTAATCATGAAGAAGTAACGTTCAAGTCAAGTAAAGATTTTCAAATAGATTTCCTAAACAGAGAAAGAGACGTTAATCTCCACTTCCAAGAGAGAAGATACTACTTGTGGTAAGTAGTCACTTCAAAGATGAAAAGTTAAACTGCAGAAGCTATTTAAGTGATGGAGTAAACTCAGTTTAATATCCACCGTATTCAACCACTACTTCAACTCATATATAAATAGAGCTGCAATCAACATTCAGTAACAGAGAAATCAACTAGCCAAAACTATACTGAATTATTTCACGCTCAAGAAAATCATCTTTGCTCTTAAAGAATTTCACTAAGCTTTTGCTTATTAAGTGAAAAATCTGTTCTTAAGTTTGTAATACTTGCTTTCTTAGAAGCACTCTAGATTACATATCTTGTATCTTTTATTTGTTTGATTTCCTCAAGTGACTCTGTGTAGTCTGTAGACTTGAGAAGACTAAGAGATTTTCTTCTCTCTTAGGTGTTGTTTGTAATCTTTCAAGATTAGTGGATTAAGTCCTTGTTGAAGGCGAAATCACCTTGGCCGGGTGGACTGGAGTAGCTTTGTGTTATAAGCGAACCAGTATAAAATCATTGTGTGATTTTCATTTTGGAAAAGCGCTTATTTTTCAAACAATTCAAACCCCCCCTTTCTTGTTTTTCTCACCTTCAATTGGTATCAGAGCTCCGGCTCTGTTATTGATTTTCAAATCAAACACTTAACCGTGTAGAGAGATCCAGTGCGAGAAAAACAAATGGCTCACTCAAATGAAAGAGATTCTTACAATGCTAAACCTCCTGTTTTTGATGGAGAAAAGTTTGATTACTGGAAAGACAGAATCGAAAGTTTCTTTCTGGGTTATGATGCTGACCTCTGGGACATTGTCACAGATGGATATACTCCTCCAGTCTTAAATGGAGCTGAAGTTCCCAGAAATAAAATGACAGAAGATCAGAAGCGGATTTTCAAGAATCACCACAAGGCCAGAACAATACTTCTAAATGCTATATCATACAACGAATACGAAAAGATCACCAACAGAGAAACGGCTAAAGATATACTTGACTCTCTGAAGATGACCCATGAAGGAAACTCCCAAGTCAAGGAGACGAAGGCTCTGGCGCTGATCCAGAAATATGAAGCCTTCAAGATGGAAGATGACGAAGCTATAGAAGCTATGTTTTCCAGATTCCAAACTCTTATTGCAGGTCTTAAAGTGCTAGACAAAGGATACACGACTGCAGATCATGTTAAGAAGATTGTCAGAAGTCTGCCAAAGAAATGGAGACCAATGGTTACTGCTCTGAAGTTATCAAAGGATCTCAACAATATCAGCCTTGAAGAACTTGTTAGTTCTCTCAGAAGCCATGAGATAGAACTAGAGGAGGATGAGCCTCAGAAAAAGAACAAGTCAGTGGCGCTGAAGTCCAGACCTGAAAGACGGAAGTCAGACAGAACCAAAGCCCTTCAAGCAGAAACTGCAGACACTGATGACTCTGAACCTGAAGACTCTGATGATGAAGAAGAACTGTCCCTACTAACCAGAAGAGTTAAGCAACTCTGGAAAAAGAGGAACAACAACAACTTCAGAAGATCAAGACCCAGAGGGGATCGATCAGAGTCAACTTCAAAAGGTAAACCTAACAAAAATATTACCTGTTTTGAATGTAAAGAAACAGGTCATTACAGAAATGAATGCCCCAAGCTGAAGAAAGATAACTCTAAGAAAGAAAGCTTCAAGAAAAATACCTTCAGAACAAAGAAGGGATTAATGGCCACCTGGGACGATAGTGAATCCGAATCATCAGAATCTGACTCTGATGAACAGGCCAACGTAGCTCTTATGGCTACCACATCCAGCAGCTCAGATGAAGAATCTGAAGAGGTATTTTCTGAACTTTCTAGATCTGACTTAGAATCATGTTTATCAGAAACTCTTACCTCTCTTCAGAAATTAAAACAAAAAGTTAAAGACATTAAAGGCCTTCTTACAGCAAAATCTGAAGTATGTAGTAGACTTGAGACAACAATTCTAGCACGAGATGATACTATCAGATCTCTAACGATAGAAAGAGATGGAGCTAAAACAAAAAGCTTAGAATTAGAAGAAACGTTGTCTCAAGCACCACAAACTTCAAATGAAATTATTTATAAATATGAAGAAGCCTTTCAACAATTTCTGAAGAATGGGATAGATAGGAGTATTATGGCATCCATGATTTATGGAGTAAGTCAGAATAATAAAAGGGGAATTGGGTATGATTCTGAGGAAAATAAAACCTCTACCAGTAACCAGCTTAAATCTCCGTTTTCATATCATTACACACACACACAAGAACAAAAATTTAAGAATGCTAGAAGACCCAAAGTTATAAGAAACTCTGGGAAGACTAATCTAAAAGGACCCAAGAGATTCTGGGTACCGAAAGATAAGATTATCTATGTTGCAGATATCCTATGCAGCAAAGTTCAGACACCAGTCATGGTACCTGGACTCTGGATGCTCGCGACATATGACGGGAAGAAAGTCTATGTTCCAAAGCCTGGAACTTAAAGACGCTGGATTTGTAGGCTTCGGAGGAGATCAGAAAGGAAGGATCAGAGGCTCCGGAACTATTGGTAATGGTACTCTTCCCTCTATATCTGATGTTCTTTATGTAGAAGGATTAATGCATAACTTGTTATCCATAAGTCAATTAAGTGATAACGGTTATGATGTAATCTTTAATCAAAAAACGTGTAAAGCCATTAGTCAGAACGATGGCTCTGTCCTTTTCACAGGCAAGAGGAAAAACAACATTTATAAAATAAATCTTTCTGATTTAAAAGATCAAAATGTTAAATGTTTAATGTCAGTTCACGAAGAGCAATGGGTATGGCATAGACGCTTAGGCCACATTAGCATGAGAAAACTTTCTCAGCTAACTAAACTTGAGTTAGTCAGAGGCCTGCCTAAACTGAAGTTTTCTTCAGATGCTCTGTGTGAAGCTTGCCAGAAAGGAAAGTTTTCAAAAACATCTTTTAAAAGGAAAAATGTTGTTTCTACCTCTAAGCCTCTGAAGCTTCTTCACATTGACTTATTTGGTCCTGTGAAAACAGCATCAGTCAATGGAAAGAAGTATGGACTAGTAATCGTTGATGATTACAGCCGCTGGACATGGGTAAAATTCCTAAAGCACAAGAGTGAGTCTCACTCTGTATTCACCAGTTTCTGTTCTAAAGTGCAAAAAGAATTTGACTCTAGATTGTTAGAGTCAGAAGTGATCATGGTGGAGAATTTGAAAACAAAGATTTTGAGGAATTATTTGACTCAAATGGAATATCCCATGATTTCTCCTGCCCTAGAACTCCACAACAAAATGGAGTTGTAGAGAGGAAGAATAGGACACTCCAAGAGATGGCCAGAACCATGATCAATGAAACTAATGTAGCAAAGCACTTTTGGGCAGAAGCTGTAAATACAGCGTGTTACATTCAGAATAGAATCTCTATTAGACCTATTCTGGAAAAGACTCCCTATGAACTGTGTAAGGGAAGAAAACCCAACATTTCATATTTTCATCCTTTTGGATGCATCTGTTTTATATTAAATACTAAAGAACATCTGAACAAGTTTGATTCCAAAGCACAGAAAGGTATCATGTTAGGATACTCAGAACGCTCTAAAGGCTATAGAGTATACAACACAGAAACCAAAATTGTGGAGGAATCAATTCATGTCAGATTTGATGATAAGCTTGACCCTGAAAAGTCAAAGCTAGTTGAAAAGTTTGCAGATTTGGAAATCACTCTTGTAGAAACTGAGAAAACTCCAGAAGCAACTGTCACTCAAGACTCTGAAGAAATTAAATCTCCAGAAATTCCAAGGAAAGTTAAAAGTCATATTAACGTATCTGAAGATTTGATTTTGGGAAACAAAGATGAACCTGTTAGAACCAGATCTACCTTCAGAACTTCTGAAGATATTCCTCTGGGACTAGTGTCTCTGATTGAGCCTACGCCCTGTGATGAAGCTCTTCAAGATAACGATTGGGTGGCAGCTATGCAAGAAGAGTTAGATCAATTCTCCAAGAATGATGTCTGGGATCTCGTTCCTAAACCCAGAGGCACTCATGTCATTGGAACCAAATGGGTGTTCAGAAACAAGCTGAACGAGAAAGGAGAAGTTGTCAGAAACAAGGCTCGACTGGTAGCTCAAGGTTATAGTCAACAAGAAGGTATTGATTATAATGAAACTTTTGCTCCAGTCGCGAGGTTAGAATCTATTCGTCTTCTTGTATCTTTTGCTATTAATCATTCTATCAAATTATACCAAATGGATGTCAAGAGTGCATTTCTTAATGGTTATATTTCAGAAGAAGTGTATGTCAATCAACCTCCAGGTTTTGAAAATTCAAACTTTCCAGAACATGTTTTTAAACTTAAGAAATCCTTATATGGACTTAAACAAGCTCCCAGAGCTTGGTATGAACGCTTAAGCAATTTTCTTCTGGAACAAAATTTTATCAGAGGGAAAGTTGATTCTACACTCTTCTGTAAAAACCTTAATAATGATCTCATGATATGCCAAATTTATGTTGATGATATTATTTTTGGTTCTGCTAATATCTCTGTTTGCCAAGAATTTTCTAAGTTAATGCAGGCAGAATTCGAAATGAGTTTAATGCAAGAACTAAAATTCTTTCTGGGAATTCAAATTAATCAAACTCCAGAAGTCACGTACGTCCATCAAAGTAAATACATTAAAGACGTTCTGAAGAAGTTTGACATGACTGAATGCAACTCTGCAAAGACTCCCATGCACCCAACTTGCATTCTGGAAAAGGAAGAGGTAAGCAACAAGGTTTGTCAGAAGCTCTATCGAGGTATGATAGGCTCTCTTCTCTATCTGACTGCTACTCGTCCTGATATTCTCTTTAGCGTCTGTCTTTGTGCCAGATTCCAATCAGATCCTAGAGAATCTCATTTAACAGCTGTTAAGAGAATTCTTAAGTATCTGAAAGGAACTCCTAACCTGGGCCTGATGTATGAGAAAACATCAGAGTATAGACTTTCTGGTTACTGTGATGCAGACTACGCAGGAGATAGAATAGAACGAAAAAGCACATCTGGAAATTGCCAGCTTCTGGGAAACAATCTAATCTCCTGGGCTAGCAAAAGACAGTCAACAATTGCTCTATCAACTGCAGAAGCAGAATATATCTCAGCATCACTGTGCACAACTCAGATGCTCTGGATGAAGCATCAGCTAGAAGATCTTCAGATATTTGAGAGTAACATTCCTATCTTTTGTGATAATACTGCTGCTATTTGTTAAAGTAAGAATCCTATTCTACATTCCAGAGCCAAACACATAGAAATAAAACATCATTTTATCAGAGACTATGTTCAGAAAGGGATAGTAACATTAAAGTTCATTGATACAGAACATCAATGGGCAAATATCTTTACTAAGCCTCTAGCTGAAGATAGATTTCTTTTTATATTAGAAAATCTGAACATTAAAAATTGCCCTGAGTAATTTGGCTCTGAACATGTAAAATGAGACTCTGATAAAAACAAATACACTTCTGCCTCTGACTCTGATACTTCTACAAGTTAAGAAGATATCTGAGTTAGAAATCTTCAGAAACCAATCCTTTGGTATTCCTGAAGATCAGATACATCAACACGTGGAGCATTAAACGTCTAACCCTAGAACTTCTAGACAGCTGTCAATAGAAATCAAAGGTCAGAACGTTTGAAATCTCCTTGAGCAGTGTGCGTACTGTTGGGATTAGACATTCATTTATTAGCTGTAATCATTTTTCCCCCCAAGCGTGCTATTTTGAGTGTTGTGTCTAACGCATTCTGAGGTGTCGTTTTGCATGTGTTTTACTTAGAGTATATAAACACTTTCTCTCACATTTCACACTTATCACTCTCACTCACTCTAAAACCCTAAACCCTCTCTCGAAGCATTCTCTGCAAGTTCTTCAATCTTCATCTTTCTTCTTCTTCATGGATGCTCAACAACAAGAAGTTTTTAACTTCTCTCAACAGATGGAATCCAGTTCTAATCCCCAAACCTCAAACACTCAAACTCCTACTGTTACCGCCGTCACCATAACCCCTGTTTATCAAGAACCCCACATTCTTGACCGAGAACGCCACATAAACCTTTCAACTCCCTTTGAAGGTTTGGATGTTTTGTGTGAATCTTTGGTTGATTTTGACAACCTAAGAAGAAATGGTGTTGATCTTACTAAGGAACTTCGTCAACAAGGATGGGAAACCTACTTCAACAGGCTTTATGGTCCTATCTACCCTCTTTTGGTCAAAGAGTTCTGGAGACATGCTGATGCAGATGACCAATTCATTGTCTCATTTGTTCTGGGAGTGAAGATAGTTATCACAGAAGCGTCTATTGCTTCCTTGTTGAATATGGAGCAAAGTGGAGGAAAAAGGATCTACAACATTCCTCCTAGGTCAAAACGCATCACTGAAGTTATCAACCCAACAATCTTCAAACCCAATGTTGAAGGAAACCCCTCTAAGAACAAGGAGCTACACCAGAACCTCCGAGTTTGGCTAAAGATCATTCTGGGTACTATTCACCATCGCCCAGCCTCCAACTCCTCTGATTACATAAATGCTGATCAAAAATGCATTTTATACTGTATTCAGAAGGGTATCCAGATCAACCTCCCTGTTCTCCTGTTCAGATATCTGAGGGTTTTTGTCAAAGAAACCAGAAACAATATGAAGCCAAGGTCTTACATCCCTCTGGGAAGATTGCTTTCTGATGTCTTCATTGAGCATGGATTGGTTGACCAGCTGGAAAAGACCAGATGTATGGATGATCTGGCAATTGATGTAGGGAAGCCTCTGAACGCCAGAAACCTCAAGAGTATGGGGATAATCAAGAAAATACAAGTCAAGCCAACTCTGGATGTATCCTGGCACAGTTTGAAAGATCAGAGGAAGATGCCTCATGGCCTGGCCAGATTCTTCAAGAATGAGCCCAGAGACGCTGTTGCCCTCTATCTTCATCGTCTGCTGGAAGAAGGTTTTGATGTTTCTGATTTCAGTCTCGACGACTGTCTGGATTCAGAAGAAGATCTATTCAGATACAAGAGAGGTGTCTCTGAGAAACAGATAGCTGCTGAGGCAAGGAAAGCAAAGAAAGCCAGACTTGGAGAATCTTCTGGAACCAAATCTCCTGCTCCTTTGCAAACTTCTTCTTCTGGTATGTCTATTCCTCTTGTTACTTCTGTTCCTATGATGGCTTCTTCTCATCCTCTCACAACACCTCCCTTATATACTACCTCTGAAATCCCACCCTCAATCACCAGAACCTCCCAACCTACACCAGTTCTAAACATAGCTAGAACCTTCATTCCTCCCTCTATACCTGCACAAACTCACCAAAGCACTTCTTCTTCTTCATCATCCTCTATACCAGAATCACCACCTTATGTTACTGTTTCCTCTGACCCTGAACCTTCTGATCCTGACTCCCCAACAATAGCCACTCTATATGCTCATAGACTTGCCTCTCAACAACAAACTCTAACACAATCTGAAGTAACCTCACCACTCCAAACTTCACTTCCACCACAACAAACAACAACTCTCCCCTCTGAAACTCAACCATCTGATCCCTTCACCTCTAATATCACTCCACCAATCCTTCCCGCTGTCCCTGAACCAGAAACCGAACCATTAGATTTAAACCCACTTTATGCTTCATCCCCCAGTCTTCAACCAGAAGCAGATTCTGAACTTCAACCAGAAGCAGAATCTGAACCTCAAACTCTAAATCTTAGCCCTCCAAACTCTCCACCTCATTCACCTGAACCTGAACCTGAACTTACCATACCTACCCTTGAGGAAGCCATCAGGCAGGTAGCAGAAGCTTCAATCCAGAAGATCAAGTCTCTGGCTAACAACTCTGAAGTCAGTGATGATCCTAAATCTGTTAGGACACACTGGAACAGAGTCATTGGTTGGATGACCTCTGAGTCTTATAGGCTGAAAAGTGTCTCTGAACAAGTCAGAAATGGCTACATCAGAGATGCTGAGGAAAGACTCCAGGAGAGATTAGCTAGAGAGGCTGAAGCCAGAAGGCTTGAGGAAGAAAGGTTGGCTAAGGAAGCTGAACAAGAAGCAAGAAGAATAGAAGAAGAAAGACTGGCAAAAGAAGCAGAAATCCTAAGGCAACAAGAAGCTGAAGCTAAGGCTCTGGCAGATGCAGAAGCTCAAGCTGCTGCAGAAGCTGAAGCCCAGCAGGCTCTGACTCAGGGGGAGTCTTCAACTGCTGTTCCCATGATTCTTCAGACTCTGAAGGACCTTAAGGAAGATCAGAACATCCTCCGAGACAGAATGGACAAGCAAGATACGGTCAATGAGAACATCCAGAAGATGCTTGCCATGATCTTGCAAAAATTGCCTCAGAACCCTTAGGCACTTAGGATTTTATGTTTTGCTTGCCTTCTTGTTTTTGCTTTCTTGTTTTGCTGACTCTGATGTCTTGTGTTCTATTGGTTTTCGTTTCTGCTATTTTAATACAATGTTTTGTTTTTCTCTTCAATTATTTATTTTCTATGTCTTTTTGATTCTGACAAAAAGGGGGAGAAATCATTAAATAGCTCTGATGAAAATTGTCTAAAAACCTTATGCACTCTGCAACAATTGTAGAAATAGCTCTGATAAAAATAACTCTGATTAAATAGCTCTAACATTAAATTTAAGAAATTGCAGAAAGTTTTCAGAAATCTCATTACTTGGAAAGCTCTGGTAAGAACTTCTGAACTCCCTAGCACTAACTCAGGGGGAGCTTATGTCTATCTGATCTTATTTATTTCATGTTTCATCTGCTATTTTAAGTTGTTTTGTCATCATCAAAAAGGGGGAGATTGTAAGAACAAAAATTGTTCTACAACAGATTCCTTGATTTTGATGATAACAAAGGATGAAACCAAAAATGGCACCCTAACGAAAAGTTTCTAAGTGTGCAGGGTTCTAAAGAAAGAAGTAATAAATCTGATGATGTCATCAGATGCACAACAAGATCAGATACAAATTCTCAAGTATCAGAAGCATCTGAAGTGGAATCTCGTTTAAGAAACTCTGACTCTGGACAAAACTGCAAAGTATCAGAAGCATCTGAACATGAAGTAAAGTCTAGAAGCTCTGATTCTGGAGAAACGTTATCTGTATATCTGAAAGTTATCAGCGCCATCTGAACTCTCAAGAGATCAACATCAGAAGCAAAATTCCAAGATTCTCCGGAAACACAAATACTCTGATTATGAATTTGCTAATCATGAAGAAGTAACGTTCAAGTCAAGTAAAGATTTTCAAATAGATTTCCTAAACAGAGAAAGAGACGTTAATCTCCACTTCCAAGAGAGAAGATACTACTTGTGGTAAGTAGTCACTTCAAAGATGAAAAGTTAAACTGCAGAAGCTATTTAAGTGATGGAGTAAACTCAGTTTAATATCCACCGTATTCAACCACTACTTCAACTCATATATAAATAGAGCTGCAATCAACATTCAGTAACAGAGAAATCAACTAGCCAAAACTATACTGAATTATTTCACGCTCAAGAAAATCATCTTTGCTCTTAAAGAATTTCACTAAGCTTTTGCTTATTAAGTGAAAAATCTGTTCTTAAGTTTGTAATACTTGCTTTCTTAGAAGCACTCTAGATTACATATCTTGTATCTTTTATTTGTTTGATTTCCTCAAGTGACTCTGTGTAGTCTGTAGACTTGAGAAGACTAAGAGATTTTCTTCTCTCTTAGGTGTTGTTTGTAATCTTTCAAGATTAGTGGATTAAGTCCTTGTTGAAGGCGAAATCACCTTGGCCGGGTGGACTGGAGTAGCTTTGTGTTATAAGCGAACCAGTATAAAATCATTGTGTGATTTTCATTTTGGAAAAGCGCTTATTTTTCAAACAATTCAAACCCCCCCTTTCTTGTTTTTCTCACCTTCACTTGATTGTTTCTTGGTTGATAGCCTTGATTGTTTGGCTGTTGTCTTTGATAACCTTGATTTTGATTGTTCACATAACTCACTTCTTCTTGGGGTGGAGGACAAAAACCAGTAGGGTGATCCCCTTGACATAATTCGCAACATGCTACCTGATGCTGAACTTGAAACCCTTGAATCTCTTTTATTTGCTGTGGAAGCTTGGCCATTTGTTGAGTAAGAAGCTCCACTTGTTGAGAGAGTAGCTTGTTTTGAGCAAGGATGGCATCATTGGTATTCAACTCTAGAACTCCAGGCTTACGTTGCGAAGGGCTACGATCATGTTGACCTTGATGATCATTTCGGGCCATCCGTTCAATAATGACTTTGGCTTCTTCCGCAGTTTTTGATATAAGCGACCCACCCGCGGTGGCGTCCAGAAGTGTCTTATGAGTTGATTGGAGACCATTTAAAAAAATATGTATTTGAGTGAGCTCATCAAAACCATGTCCCTTACATTTCCTCAACATTGATTTGAATCTTTCCCAAGCTTCATTTAGAGACTCGTTGCCTCCTTGAGTGAATACTGCAATAGCCGTTTTGGCTTCCATGAATCGGGATTGAGGGAAGTACCTTTCCAAGAACTTTTCTTCTAACAAATTCCAATCCGTCATCACTCTTGATTCTTGATCAAGGTACCACTCTTTTGCCTTTCCCACTAAGGAGTGTGGGAACATCCTCTTGAATAATGTTTCTTCACCCGCTTCGTCTATTCCCGTAGAACCCGCAATCTCATAGAATTTGATGAGATGGGTATACGGATCTTCGTGATCCATTCCGGTGAATGGATTTGCATAGAGAAGTTGGAGGATTCCGGTCTTCATCTCCGTATTTCTTCCTCCACGGGCAAATTGAGCATTCCTTCTTGGACTATTAGCGGACATTTCGGTACGATTATCCTCCGCCATGTTTCCGTCACAAGCCTCTACAACCACTTCTTCAATTGGAACAAGTGCGGAAGTAGATGCTTCTTCTCTCTGGTTCCTCTCTTCGGCTAGTTTCCTTCTTCTTCGTGTTTTGCTATTGAGCTTCCGAAGTGTTCTTTCAATTTCAGGATCGAATTGAAGTTGCTCCTCGGTTACTTTTCCTCGCATACACTAGAATCTACAAAACTAACAAACCAAGTGAAACAAAAGAGGTATAGTAATAAGTGTAACACAACTTAAAAACAAAGAATTATTGCAATGCTTGTAATATCGACACCAATCCCCGGCAACGGCGCCAATTTGTTGAAAAGTATATCTTCGGCAAATATTTTTGTATCGTATCCACAGAGATTGGGTAATATTACCGCCGTTCTATAATTCAAATGTTATAAGTTTAGAAAGTAACAGGGTTGTTTTGTTTGGAAAAATATCTTGTTAATAAATGTTAACAAAAACTATGAAATGGTTTTAGTCAAATATAAAGGCTTGGCAAGATTGGAGTTCACTATTTCAAATGTTTATGTTTCCCTATGATAAATAAATAGATTCAAGATTATTGATGATGTTCAAGTATCCTCTCAAAGTCATTTATGTCTAAATGATATTGTGATAATCACTATATTGATCCTTAGACGATCTCTCCACCTAACTATCAATATAGCAATCTTTAATGTTTAATACCAAAGAAGAGTAATGAATAAATCTATCTCTACAACTTATTCACTACTTGAAAATCTGTTTTATGTCTAAACTCAAGTAATCTCTCTCGACAACTACTCAAATCTGGTTTTCAACTTAGGGCAAAAACAGTATTCAATACATCAACAATCTTTATCAAATATATAAATCAAAGTGAATACATAAACAGATGAGAATAGCTACTACCTCCAATCTTGACAAAAGGGAGTTTAGCTCCTCATCACCATTGTTACAAAGCAGAAAGTTTTTTTAGAAAAACTCTGTTTTTCTCCCTTACAAAAGCTCTCTAGAACAATGTATGAATGATAATCAATAATGTTTCAATGCCCTAGGTTAATGTATTTTGTCTCTACCAAAAAAGGTTGACATTTCCCTAATTGGACTTTGTCATCTAAAGCAGAAAAGCAATTCCCAGGCAGACATCAAAATGGCAATTAACTTTTCCTGCACAGCAGCACTTTTGACCCTTGGTCAGCTTGCTGGATTCGCAGCCTTCGCGGCGCGAAGGAAGTTCACGGCGCGAACTGTTGCTTCTCCAGCTTCCTTGTTTGGCAAGCTTCCTCCAAAATGTATTGTTGCAATCCAAGGTCTTGCTTGTCCACAATTCTACAAAACTAACATAAAATGTGAAATAACTATTCAAAACAAATTAAATTAAACCTAATTGCATTTATACAAAATAATGAAGATAAAAGTGTGTGATTAAATCAAAACTTGGTAAAAGGGACCAATAAAATGGTATAAAAAGTAGTACAAATTGGTCCCTAACAGAGACATCCTGATGTCAGAATGTTATTGTCAAAATTATTATCCGTCTCAATGAAACCAGGATCGAAAGACAGAATGTTCCTCATATGGATAAACATTGCATTCATGTGTGAGTCATAATAACTTGTCTTCTATTTTGCAGGTGTCAGTATCTAACGTGTTTGGTTTACTCAGGAATCATTGCTCGCGCACGCAGAATCATTCCTTTGCACGTAGCTCGTCCGCACAGATACCCTACCAGACGCAACAAACCCAAACTGATGGATCCATCCAACACTGACATTCTCGAGCTGAAAGAGAAGATTGGTGAGTTAATCAGTGCCATGCAAGGGTTCGCCTTGGGGCAGAAGGCACTCGCCGATAAAGTGGAGAAGCTTGAGCGGGCTTCGGCTGCCAATAGTGGTAATAATCAAGAGGGTACCTCCAACAATGGTCTTGGTGGTTCTAGGGATGGTGGAGATCCCAGAAGGAAGGCAACTACTGCTGGTGTAGTCCTCAACAATGGTGGTGATTTTGGTTTCGCTGCAGGCGGTGGTCCAGGTCCTATTGACAATACTCTGAAGGATAATCAGTTTTCTCCTTTCTTTAGGGCCGTGGAGGATAAAGAAGAAGACCAGTTCTCTGTGCTGAATGAGCAATTTGGTCAATATGGTGTCCAACCGCCAAATAAAGAAATTCAGGTATTAGCAGAGAAGATCAGGGCTCTAGAAAGCCATGCTACTCCTGGGGCAATCAATATGACAAACATGGGGCTGGTTGAGGGGATTGTGATCCCACAGAAGTTCAAAGTGCCCACGTTTGATAAGTACAATGGGAGTTCTTGCCCGGAAACTCATCTTCAGGCCTTTGTCCGAAAGATATCTGCCTATACTATGGACCAAAAGCTCTGGATCTATTTCTTCCAGGATAGCTTATTTGGTGGGTCTCTTGAGTGGTATACTAAGTTGAGATCTTCAGATATTAAGAGTTGGCAGGATCTGGGGGATGCTTTCTTTAAACAGTACCAATTCAATGCTGATATGGCACCTAGTCGTACCCAGTTGCAGGGTATGTCTCAGAAGCCAAATGAAGGGTTTAAAGAATATGCACAGAGGTGGAGAGAGTTGGCTGCTTGAGTTCAACCACCGTTGATAGATCGGGAGATGTCTGATTTGTTCATGGGTACCCTTCAGGGGACTTTTGCTGAAAGGATGGTGGGTTGTCCCGTCACTGGTTTTGCAGACATTGTAGTGGCTGGTGAGAGAATTGAATGCTGGCTGAAAATGGGGAAGATACAGGGAAATGCTTCGTCATCTGGATCGAAGAAGCCATTTGGGAATGGTCAGCGTAAGAAGGAGGGTGACACGAGTGTTGTGTGTGCTCAGAGAGGACATGGTAGGGATCGTTACTACCAGCACACTGCTGCAGTAACAATTCCTGCTGATAATCAACCTGCACAACAGCAACAGCAACAGCAACGGCAACCCTTTCAGCAGAGAACACAGAGGGCTGGGTATCAAGTCAGGGGAAGGATGACAGATCGTCAGTTTGATAGGCCACCCGTGACGTATACCTTTCTGTTTAAGAGGTTGAAGGATCTTGGGTTAGTTCAGCCGAGGACGTTGGCTCCGGTAGGACTAGATCAGAGGCCTGCAAGTCACGATGAAAACGTCAAGTGCGAGTTCCATTCTGGTGCTCCCGGGCACAATGTTGAGGATTGCAAAGCTTTTAAGCATGTTGTCCAAGATCTGGTGGATTCCAAGGCCATCAATTTTGCGCCATCGCCAAATGTTAATGCTAATCCCATGCCGACGCATGGTCATATGGGGGTGAATGCAATTTCGGAGGATAAGAGGAAGATAAGGGTGATGAATGTGGACCAGTTGAGGACTCCAATGTCTTTGATCAAGAGACATTTGATAGACAATGGGGTTTTTCCTGGTTGTGATAATGGTTGTGTGGCTTGCACTGTGACCGAGAATGGTTGCGCACTGTTGAAGGAGACGGTTCGGAAGATGATGGATGAGGGGAGTCTCCAATTTGAAAAAGTTGATTTGAAGAAGGAGGATGTTTCCACAATAACTATTTACTTTGATCCTGTCTACTTGTCAGGGCCGGCAGATGCGGCTCCAGTTACCATCACGGTACCTGGACCGATTCCTTATGAAAATGATGATGCTGTGCCGTGGCACTATGGTGGGGAGGTATATAGTAATGGAGAGAAGCAGGAAGATCAGGCTGCAAGTGAGACCACCGTTTCAAAGGTGGATAATGCCGGACTTAGTGGTTTCACTCGCAGCGGGAGGTTGTTTGCGCCCGACACGTTGAGAGGTGGGGACGCAGAAAAAGAAAAGAGAGATAAGGCCGAGGCTTTAGCCAGGGCAAAAGGTAAACAGGCGGTGAATGAGGATACTCCTAGAGCGGCACCGGCGCCTGTTGGGTCGGAGAATGAGCTTGACGACGAGGCCGAAGAGTTCTTAAGAATTATCAAGAAGTCGGAATATAAACTTGTTGATCATCTGCAACAGACTCCGTCCAAAATTTCAATCTTATCTTTGCTGTTGAGCTCAGAAGGCCATAGAAACGCTTTGTTGAAAATTTTGAAGAGGGCCTATGTCCCACAGGAGATAACGGTCAATCAGTTGGAGACAGTGGTGTCAAATGTCAATGCCAGCCATGGGTTGGGTTTCACTGATCTCGATCTTACTGTGGATGGACGTAATCACAATAAGGAATTACACATTTCAATGGAGTGTAAAGGAGCGGTGCTTTCGCATGTTCTAGTTGATACAGGCTCATCACTCAATGTGTTGCCTAAGAAGGCCTTGGCTAAGCTTGATTGTGAAGGGTTGATTTTGAGGCCGACTGATTTGGTGGTGAGAGCGTTTGATGGTTCTAAGAGGGATGTGTTTGGGGAAGTTGAGCTCCCTGTGAAGGTTGGTCCCGAGGTGTTTAAGTATGTGTTTTATGTCATGGACATTCAGCCGGCATACAGTTGCTTGTTGGGTCGACCATGGATACACGCTGCTGGGGCAGTAACCTCGACTTTGCACCAGAAATTGAAGTATATCTGGGACGGGCAGGTCGTGACAGTCTGTGGGGAGGAGGATATTTTCGTCAGCCAACTGTCATCGTTTAAATATGTGGAAATGGACGGTGAAATATTTGAAACACCAAGTCAGGCGTTCAAAACCGTCAAGGTGGAGAATGCCATTTTTGTTGAGAAAGAGAAGAAGCCGTCCATTGCTTCATACAGACAGGCTATGGAGGTAGTGAAGAACGGAGAGGCCCCGGGTTGGGGAAGAATGATAGATATTGCAGCCAAAGAAGACAGGTTTGGGATTGGCTATCAGTCGGGCCAAGGCTTGTCTGGACAGAATAGAGGACGTCGTCAACCGTTCACGTTCACCAGTGCTGGAATGCTAGATCCAGATCACGTCTGTGCGGTGGGTGAAGAGACTGACAGTGACTGCGAGCTGGACTCGTGGATAAAACCGTGCGTACCAGGGATGGAGATCCAGAACTGGAAGGCCGAAAAGATCATCACTGTCACTCTATGTGAAGAGTAATATTTCTGTTTTTAATTCTATTTGCATGAAAGCCATACGTTTTGCCCGAAACGTAATGGTTCATTGTAAGGGCCACCTCATGTGTTTCATTTTGCAATGTTTTGCATCATTAATAAATGGATGTTTTTCGCATTAAAAGCGGTGTTCCCTGTTTTTCATTTATTTTTGCAGTTTAAAAAACAAAATAAAAATGGCAATGGTTATTTTCATTTTTTTTTTGCTTTTTAATTTGCTTCGTTCCGGTTCTAAAAGCAATGCATGAATCAACATTCATGCAGATGCGATTATTCTCCGGATCTCATTGATAACAATCATGTTACACCCTCATATGACTTCGACAATCCGATCTATCATGCCGAAGAAGAAGGCGAAGAAGATTGTGAACTGCCGGAAGAATTAGCTAGGTTGTTGAAGCAAGAGGAGAAGGTGATTCAACCGCACGAAGAGCAAGTTGAGGTTGTCAATCTGGGCTCCGAGGAGGTCAGAAAGGAAGTGAAAATTGGGGCCGCATTGGAGGGGAATGTCAAGAGCAGAATGGTAGCACTGTTAAAAGAGTATGTTGATATCTTCGCCTGGTCTTATCAAGATATGCCAGGGTTGGATACCAATATTGTTGTACACAGGTTGCCATTGAGAGAAGACT
Source organism: Lathyrus oleraceus (assembly GCF_024323335.1). Taxonomy (NCBI): domain Eukaryota; kingdom Viridiplantae; phylum Streptophyta; class Magnoliopsida; order Fabales; family Fabaceae; genus Lathyrus; species Lathyrus oleraceus. Next base: position 197,162,716 of record NC_066582.1, on the reverse strand, counting down.
ATCCTCCAGTGAAGCAGAAGTTGCGCAGAACTCGACCTGAGATGGCCATGAAAATCAAAGAGGAGGTGCAAAAACAGTTGGATGTTGGTTTCCTCGCTGTCACTAATTATCCACCTTGGGTCGCAAACATTGTGCCAGTGCCGAAGAAGGATGGAAAGGTGAGAATGTGTGTGGACTACCGGGATTTGAACAGAGCTAGCCCGAAAGATGATTTCCCATTACCTCACATCGATGTGTTGGTAGATAATACAACTCAATTTTCGGTGTTTTCTTTCATGGATGGCTTTTCTGGCTATAATCAAATTAAAATGTCACCAGATGATATGGAGAAAACAACGTTCATCACACCGTGGGGCACTTTTTGTTATAAGGTGATGCCATTCGGTCTCAAGAATGCCGGTGCCACGTATCAAAGAGCTATGGTGACTTTGTCTCATGATATGATTCATCATGAAATCGAATGCTATGTTGATGACATGATAGCAAAGTCCCAAACAGAAGAGGGGCATTTGGTAGACTTGGCCAAGTTATTTGACTGGTTGAGACAATTCAAATTGAGGTTGAATCCGAATAAGTGCACTTTTGGAGTGCGGTCTGGTAAGTTGCTGGGGTTTATTGTAAGTGAAAGAGGAATCAAGGTTGATCCTGCTAAAGTAAAAGCAATACAAGAAATGCCTGAACCGAGAACAGAAAAGGAGGTTCGTGGTTTCTTAGGTAGATTGAACTACATTTCACGGTTCATATCTCATCTAACAGCCACGTGTGAACCCATATTCAAGTTGTTGAGAAAAGATCAAACGGTCAGGTGGAATGATGATTGCCAAGTGGCATTTGAAAAAATAAAAGAATATTTGCAGGAGCCTCCGATTCTGATGCCTCCTGTGGAAGGGCGACCGTTAATCCTGTACTTGACAGTCCTTGAGGGGTCTATGGGGTGTGTACTGGGGCAGCATGACGAGTCTGGTCGAAAAGAGCATGCAATTTATTACCTTAGCAAAAAGTTTACTGACTGTGAAACAAGATATTCACTGCTCGAGAAAACTTGTTGCGCTTTGGCATAGGCTGCTCGCCGACTGAGACAGTACATGTTGGTTCATACCACTTTGTTGATTTCCAAGATGGATCCGATCAAGTACATATTTGAGAAGCCAGCATTGACCGAACGGGTTGCGAGATGGCAAATGATTTTGACTGAATATGATATCCAGTACACTTCTTAGAAAGCAATAAAGGGGAGTGTGTTGTCTGATTACCTCGCCCAGCAACCCATTGAGGATTATCAACCGATGAAATTTGAGTTCCCTGATGAGGACATCATGTTTCTCAAATTGAAAGATTGTGAGGAACCTATCCCGGAGGAGGGGCCTGACCCTGAGTCCGAATGGATTTTGATGTTTGATGGGGCCGTTAACGTGAATGGTAGCGGAGTTGGTGCTGTTTTGGTTACGCCGAAGGGATCCCACATTCCTTTTGCTGCACGGCTAACATTTGAATGCACCAATAATGTGGCTGAATATGAAGCTTGTATCCTGGGTATCGAACCTCGGTGCGTACATCTACTGGGGCAACGCCTTTCTCGCTTGTGTATGGGATGGAAGTGATGTTGCCAATTGAGGTCCAGATTCCGTCATTGAGGGTCTTGATGGATGTGAAATTGGACGAGGCTGAGTGGGTAAGGACTCGGTATGAAGAGTTGAGCCTGATTGAGGAAAAGAGGCTGGCGGCCATTTGTCATGGGCAGTTGTACCAGCAACGAATGAAGCGTGCTTTTGACCGAAAGGTGCCACCTCGGGTATACCACGTGGGATATATGGTGTTGAAAAGGATCCTTCCTCCTCAGAACAATCGTCGGGGCAAGTGGACACCTAATTATGAGGGTCCATTCGTGGTCAAGAAGGTTTTCTCTGGCGGAGCCTTGTTGTTGACGACCATGGATGGTGAGGATTTTCCATCCCCTGTGAATGCGGACGCAGTTAAAAAATACTTCGTATAAGAGACCCGCTGGACGAAAAGAATAAAATAGTCCAGGCAAAAAAGGGCATCCCGGCGAACCAAGAGAAAAAAATGAAAAAGGTTCGGGCAAAAATTAGGGATAAAAAAAAGGAAAAAACTGTACACCCGGCAAGTCGAAAACCCCACAAGGGCGGCTTGGGCAAAAAAGGGTATCCCGGTGGACTGAAAACCCGAAAGGGCGGTCCAGGCAAAAGAGGGAATGAAACGAACAACTGCGTCTGGCATGATCGTTCATACTGTGGATATGACACATGGATAATCTGAAAGCGGAGATCAGTCGGAAGCGCCTTGTTTCGGAAGGCAGAAAGCGCGGAGAGTCTTGAGGACATATGGGTCGTAACCGGGTTGGAACCCGATGAGATCACGGGTTCACATGAGGATAGATTTTCCTTTTGTGCGCAATTACCTCTTTTCAGGGATTGCTTCCTGTGTATTGCTCAGTTACGAGCCACCTTTTTCAATCAATAAAATGCATATTCAGTCAAATAATTTTGTTTTTGTTCTCATTACCGCTTTGATTGCAAAAACATCCGTTTATTTTGATAAAGAATCTTTGCATTTTGAGACATATGGGTCCCTTCCAATGCATGTTTATAAGATTGAAACGTGAAATCTTACTCGGAAGGTTGAGTGACCTGGGTGTTGAAATTTTGGCACGCCTGGGGCACGTTTTATCTAACGATCTCTTTTGCAGGTGCTGTTGGTTATTTTCACTCACTTGCAGGTTGTGACGCGAAGCGTTTGGACAAAAGATTCCTTTGAAGTCCGATCAGGGACGAGGAATAGAAGAATGGCGTAGAGACGACGAAAGAATTGCGACGATCCTAGAGGGTTAATCAAGAAGACTCTTCAAAGTCTGAAAAAGTAGAAGGTTGATACTATGGTTAGATGGTGGATGCCAGTGTTCGACGAGTCGACGAGTGTTCCGTGTTGAATATTCCGTATCTCCCCTAGCAGGGTTGGGATTGTTATCTCCCCAGCAGGTTCGAGGTCGGTGTTTCCTCAGCAGCCAGGCCTGAAAGGCTGCTGTTTCCCCAACGGAGGTGTGCGTTGGTGGTTTCTTCCCCATCGAAGTCCCCAAGTGGATCGAGTTCAGTGGGGGTCATCCCTAGTAAGGATTATCCTTTCCCCGACAGTAGTGCTATTCCCCAGCAGGGTGGAGATTGGAGCGATACTGAGTTCCTCAACAGAGTTACTCGTGCCGTCCCCTGAGGGGGATACCTTTTTATACATTCATCATTTAGAAAACATAGCATATTGCATAACTCGTTGCGTAGCATTTCCATGGTTATTGAGCATTACGCTGTAAAAACTCATGCATCAGCATTGCAAGCATAAACTAGTCTCGAGCCGTGGTTACCGTTTGAGAATTGGTTTAGCTGGCTGGTGAAGATGTTACTCTGAAGAGTTTAGCATCGTGACGTTGGATCAACAATATTCCCCCAGTAGCGCGATATTGGAGGAAGAATTTCCGTCGGGCGGAGATGGAAATGAAGATCGGAGAACGATACGCGATCAGCGCGAAACTTGGGATTCAAGAAAAGAAATAATAATAGTAATAACGAAGAGAAAATCTCCAACGAAAGCGGCATTCAGGCCAGGTTTCCGGTGTTCAGGCCAAAGTGGGCATTCAGACCAGATTTTCCGATGTTCAGATCGAAGAAGCTTCCGATGTTCAGATCGACGCAACTTGCGGCATTCAGGCCAGGTTTCCGGTGTTCAGGCCGAAGTGGGCATTCAGACCAGATTTTCCAATGTTCAGATCGAAGAAGCTTCCGACGTTCAGATCGACGTAGCTTGCGGCATTTAGGCCAGGTTTCAGGTATTCAGACTGAAGTGGTATTCAGGCCAGATTTTCCGATGTTCAGATCGAAGAAGTTTCCGATGTTCAGATCGACGCAGCTTGCGGCATTCAGGCCAGGTTTCAGGTATTCAGACTGAAGTGGTATTCAGGCCAGATTTTCCGATGTTCAGGTCGACACAACTTGTGGCATTCAGGCCAATCTCCCGGTATTCAGACCGAAGTGGCATTCAGGCCAATTTCCCGATGTTCAGATCGAAGAGGTTTCTGACGTTCAGGTCGACGCAACTTGTGGCATTCAGGCCAGCTTTCCGGTATTCAGACCGAAGTGGTATTCAGGCTAGTCTCTCGGTGTTCAGACCGACATTAATAATCTCATATCTTCCGATGCTCAGATCGAAGTCATTTCCAGTATTCAGACTGATGAGCGACATTCAGGCCATGGTTATTCCTGTGTTACCATTTATTTTGGTATCCAGGTTAACATCTTTCGGTATCCAGACCAACTTTCACCATACCAGACGGATTCTTATTTCAAGATCACCTCTTTGCCGATTCTGACAGGCATTGTTACTTAATTCCCAGCGGAGCGTAAATTGTTCGTTTGTTCTTGGTATTCAACCACTCTTCACCCTGATCATCTGAAGGCCGAGGCTGTTCATATCGACAGGTTCACAGTGGATTGAATAGGGGCAGCTGTAACACCTCAAAATTTTCCCTCCTCTTCTTGAGACTAGTTTGACATTGCATTTCATGCTTAGAGCATTAGGCATTGCATTTTTCATATCATATGAAAATAAAAAGGTCATCCTCCAAAGTCTTTTCAGAAGATGGAGATGTTACATGATTCAAGCCTGAGGGTCTTTATGAATTGATGATCAACCATCTGAGGGTTTGCACTTCCATTAGGGTTTCCTGATCCTTCAAAAGGTCTTGAGCATTATCTTGTTTGCAAGGATATGTTACCATCATCATGGTTCTATCATCATCAAGGGTTTCAGAGTGCATCCTCAAGTTCCTTTGGATTAGGGTTCTGACCTCTGGTCAACCCTAATCAATGACATTCTTCCAACCAGGGCTTTTCAAAGGGATGAGGTATTTTTTTGGGATGAGGATCACATGGTTGTAATGAGGAGCTTACATGAGCTAGGGTTTCATTTTTGAGCAATTTCCTCAAGTGGTAGAGGCTCAAGTGGATCAAGGCATGTCAAGGTCATCTGAGGACCAAAAAATCAATTGTGCAAGATCTGAGGACTATGAGGTGGGGAAATGATTTAAACACCTCAATCATGTTCAAACAAAGTTAATTTGTCATTTTAAACATCTATCTTGAAGATTTTGAAGTCATGGCAAAAGTTTCTAAAAATGGAAAGTGACCTGTAATTGAAAGTTTCCAAAAATGGCAAGTTTCTGGTCCACATTCAACTTGATTTTGCAATATCAAGGAAGTTTCGAATGGATTTTTGGTGAACATGAAAGTTGTAGATCTTTCTCTCCCATTTTCAAAAAGTCCTAGATCGTGTTCATATGATGATTGGTTGAGAAGTTATGGCCAAATGATCACAAAGTATGAATGGAAGTTCAAAGTGACATAACTTTTGATGCAAAGCTCCAAATTGGTCCATTCTTTTTGCAAAATACTCCTCATGACCAATACTTTTCAAATGAATCCTTGCCATGCATGGAAGAAGCTCATATGCTCACTTGTTCACACATGTGCAAAATGGAGGGAATTTTCATGATTCAAATTTGGTTGATCATGCAAGGCAAATACCAATTCCATGATGATTATTGGATGATTTTAAATGATTTCAAGGCTCGGCATGGCACTGTTCACGTGTGGCATGTACATGCTAAGCACACTTGCCATTTTTGCACTACACCTCACATTTCCTTAATCTTGATTAACCAAAGCTTAATTGGATTAGCAACATGATTAGCACATGATATAAAAGCCAAACCCTAATCTCATTTGCTGATAACAGAATTTCAGATCTAGAATTTTCCATTTTCCCTCCATTTTTCTCTCACTTTGATTTTCAATTTTCTTCACATAAACCTTCAACTTCTTTGCATAATCATGATCATGGAGCACCACTGAGCAAGAATCAACGCGTGGTTTGAAGAATTGAGCAAGATTTCGTGCAGATCCAAAGCTTCATCAAGTAGATCGGATTTCGAAATTGAAGTGGATCGAGGAGGTTTCAGTGGATTCTTTGTGCATAAAACTTCACAGCAAGGTTGAGGAAGAAAATCTGGAGACTTTGGAAGCCTGAGGACACGAGTTTAGTGCACTGCATCTCAAGTAAGTTGAAATTCGATTCTCTTATTTTGCCAATTGCTTGCCATGATTAGGTAGATCTTGCATTGCTGAGCACACTGATATGTTCTGTTTTGAAAATGGATGAAAATTGAGCTTGTATGGTTGAATTAAAGTTTTGCGATCCAAAATGTTTTTGCTCGATCCGTAGGATCCATGAGGTTTTAGGTTGTTTTAATGTGATATTCGTGATCTATGTTGCAAAACCTTTCAAACCATGTAAAATTTGTCAAGATCTGGAAAATTTTCGTGAGATCCGCCGGAATTCCACCGGGGAAGACGACCGGAACCACTGTTCCGGCGTCTCTGCGTGTTGCTAGGGTTTGCGTGTGTGGCGTCTGATGTGTACGCTGGCTTGGCTATTTGATTGGATCACGTTCGTTTGACCGTGCCTGCGTGTTACTTTGACTCGCTTATGTGGCTGCCACATATTAGTGAAACGCAACGTTTCACTTGAGCGCTTTTGGATCCTTTGTGCGTGTGTTCGATCCTTGGTGTGTGCATTTTCTGAATTTCAATGGAATATTCTCATTTTCCTTGGACGCGCGTGTTCGATTCCTCGCTTGTGCTTTGTCTGCATTTATTTTTTGAATTCTCATTTCCCTGGCGTGCGTGTGTTCGAACCTGGTTGTATGCATTTTGATGATTTCATTCAAATTTTGTTTTCCCTCCATATTTCATTTGATATTTCATTTTATTTCTTCATCTTAGAAAAATCATTAAAAATAGTAAAATGCTTCAATTTGACTCCAATTTTTTTTCCTGATCTTGTTTTGATCTCTAGTTTTTTATAGGATTTATGTCATGAATTGTTTGTTTCTGGATTTTTATTTTGGAATATTTGTTTGAACCATGTGCTAGTTTGATATGCTACATTAAATGCTTTGTGAAGTGCTATGCTTTAATCCAATTGATCTGAAATTTTGCATGCTTGATCCTCACATGTGATATGATTTTTTGGAATTGGTTTGGAATTTTTATCATATGCTATCACTGTTTTTGACACATGATGATGTAGTGTGACAATTTGTGTCACATTTGTGCATTTTTGTTCACCTATCATTTGAGCTCTTCTGGATTTAATTTTTTGCACATTGCTTGTTCATAACATGAGTAACTTGTATAAAAAATTTCATGGCCATTGGATGCTTTTCTGTTTTGATTTGGATTTTCTAATTTGATTGTCCATTTTGTGCACCTTTGCTTGCCTTTGCTTTACATTGATCATTTGATGCATTTGCCTTGTGAATTGATGCTGGTCCTTTTGAGGACATCTTGTGACATGTTTAAATGTGCATTATGCAAAAGATTGATTTCTGTTTTGATAATTTGGTTTGGTTTTGAACCTAGTCTTTGTACTAGTTGTTTTGTACATGAACTAATTGTGCTTTGTGTTTCAGGTTTGGGCACTTAGCATTGATGGTTGGTTTGTTCTCACTTTGTGAGATACAAATGCCTTTGAGTACTAACTCTTGTTGTTTTGTAGGTTCTAATTGATGCTTATGAGTTCACTTGAGTGCTTGAGCATTGCTCATTGAGTTGTAAATCTTGGAAAGTTCCACTGTTGTCTGTTGGTTTTCTGATTGAGATATTAACTGGTTAGCTTTTGTACAGGTACATTAGTGGCTTGCTAGCTTTGCTTTTGCTTAAGCTTTGGAGTATGGTTGATACACCACTGAGGTAGTTTAGCCTTCTTACTCCATGTAGTCTGGAAGTCCTGTCACCTTTTTGTAGCACCTCAAATTTGCACCCCCCATTTGTACATTCATTTCATTTTTAGGTCATTGACATTACACTAACATTACATTGTCATTGCATAGTTCATTGCATAATTGCATACCATCAGTCAAAACTGGTATCAGGAGAATTCATCTGTGCAAGAGACCAAGCATTCAAAACTGTTGGTTTTTTCCATGCATCCGTTGACGTCTGGTTGTATCTCTTTCTCCCATTCATCATCTTTCGATGTCTGGTCGAGCCTTTCCTATTCGTCCTTTGGCGTCTAGTCGTGATTTTTCTTCCCATTCATCATCTTTCGATGTCTAGTCGTGGTTCCTTTTTCTGATAAAAATCAAAATCCCCAGTGGAGTCGTTGGTAAACATCTTGTCTGGTCCAGTGATAAATATCAGATCACAGTTGAAGTTGCCCTTGGTGAACTTTCTTTTCTTCACTTCATCCCCCGCATAGTGCAAATTTCTACGGTTCTTTTGGTGTTCAATCCCTGATTACCTTGAAAGTCTGACAGTCGTTGCTCTCAGCCGTTCAGGTTCTCAGCTGATTGAATAGGGGCAGCTGTAGCACCTCAAATTTGCACCCCCCATTTGTACATTCATTTCGTTTTTAGGTCATTGACATTACACTAACATTACATTGTCATTGCATAGTTCATTGCATCATTGCATACCATCAGTCAAAACTGGTATCAGGAGAATTCATCTGTGCAAGAGACCAAGCATTCCATGAGATGAAGGCCCTATGGTTGTTCTAGAGAGTTTGTGTGAATCAAGGATCATTTTGAAGCAATTTGGCCAAGTGTTGAAAGCTCAAAGTCCACAATGCAGTTTCAGGTCATCTAGGGCCCATAAAAGTCAACTGAAAGTCAACTGAGGGCTAGGAGGTAGAGAAATGGTTTGAGACACTTCATTCATGTCCAAAAGAGGTTTATTCATCATGTCAAACATCTACCTTGAAGATTTTGAAGCCAGATCAAAAGTTTCCCAAAATGGAAAGTGACCTATAATTTCAAGTTTCCAAAAATGGCAAGTTTTTAGACCAACTTCAACTAAAATTTCCAACATCAAAGAAGCTTAAAATGAAATTTTGTCCAACATGAAAGTTGAATATCTTTCTCTCCCATTTCCAAAAAGTCCAAGATCATGAATTTATGATGAATGGTCAAAGAGTTATGATCAAATCATTGCAAAGTGTGCTTGAAACTTCAAATGGCCATATCTTTTGAACCAAAACTCCAATTTGAGTGCTCCTTTTTGCACAATTCTCCTCATGACATGAATTTTCCAAATACCTCATCACATGGCATGAAATTTGAACATATGATCATTTGCTTATTGATGAAGTTTTTGAAGGAAAATTGTTAAAATCAAATTTGGTTGATCACATGCATATGATTCCATTTCCAATGTGTGCATGGGCTGATTTGGAGTGAATTTGGACCCTTGGTGTGTACTGTTCACGTGTGTTTCCCATGCATGAGGTGAAAATGCAAATTGGTGCATACACCTTATATCCTTCTAATCTCATTTAGCTTTGGCCTAATCATGATTTCAGATTAATTAAGGGGAGGTATATAAGCTTAATTGCAACTGTTTCATTGATTACACACATTTTCAGATCTAGATTTGGAGTTTTGATCAAAACTTTCTCTCACAAAGAACTTCAAAATTCCTCACATAAACACTCATTTCCTTGTATAATTGTGGATCCTGGTGAAGTTTAGAGTGTGATTCAACGTGCATTTTGTGGATTTCTGCTCAAAATCGCGCATACCAAAGCTTGAAGGTGTTGATGGCAATTTCAAATTAAGCTGGATCTACACGTTTCTAAGCCTCCAATTCTTCATCAATCATCACTACAAGTATCCTGGAGCTGATTTGGACCATTGCTGAGCCTTGTAGCACGCGTTTCCAACCTGCTGTTCTTCAAGAGGTCAAGTTTCGAACCTCATAATTCTCAAATTCATGTACATATTTGTGTAGATCTTGTGTTGCTGATAATTCTAGTAGAAATTTCATGAAAAATGGAGCATTATTGAGTGAGTTGTGTATGATTGAAGTTTGATGCACCAAAAATGTTTTGCTCGATTCTCTCTGGATATGATGATTTAGGCTTAGTTGTTTGTTGATCTATGATCTCCATTGAAAGATCTTCATGTTGATATACTTGTTTTTAAAATCTGGAAAATTTGTTCATAGGCATGTACTGTTCATCTTCATCTTCGTGAAGAAGATGATGTTTCCAGGTTAGCGTCCACATAGTGACGGCTTTAGCGTCCAAACTTGCCTGGCTAGGGTTTTCAGGCAAAACGGTGTCGTTTTGGCCTGGCGCGCACAATTCAAATGTTGACATGGATCGATTCCGGCCTGGCGCATATTTTCAAATTGCATTCATCTTTTTTGCTTTCCCTCCATATTTCACCTACATGTTTCATTTTGTTTTTTATTTTTTTTCATCAACTTAGAAAATGCATATTAAATTGAAAAATGATCCAAAAAATGCCTGGTTTTTTGCTACTTGTTCCTTAGAATGTCTAGTTTTGTATGATGATGAATTTTGAAGTTGTGCATGGCTGGTTTTTGATTTGTGTTAGAGAATATGAACATAGGTGCTTTTATGACCTTGCCTTGCTCTTTCTATCATGAAATGCTTGATATTGACCCAAATTGCTTGAAATTTTGCATGAGTGTTCTTGACATGTTGCTGGACCTTTGAGGCTTGATGGTGCATTTTTCTCACTTGCTAATTCTGTTTTATGGACATGTTTGCATGGTGTGACAATTTGTGTCACACATTTGGTTGTCTTGCTTGTGCAATTTAATCTCCATATTAAATGACCTCTAATGCTTCTGATTTTTTGTATGATGGATGTTTTAGATGTGTTGAATGCTCATGATTTTTTCCAGAATTATTTGAATCATTTCTGTTTTGATTTGGAATTTTCATTCATAATGATCAAATGTGTGCCTTAAATTGGTCTTTGACTTCTCTTGCCTATTACATGAACTTGCTTGATGATTTTGGTTTGGTCCTTTTTAGGACTTGCTCTTGATTGAATAAACATGCTTTGTGTTGAATATCAAGTTCTGTTTTGGCTTTTTGATCCACTTTTGACCCTAGGCTTTGACCTAGTGGTTTGGACTTACCATTTGAGTTGTGAATTTCAGGTTCAAGTATGCATCTCCATGATTGATGTTGCTCCTTCATTTAAGCTTGGTCATTTGTTATTGTTGGCTAACATTTGTTTGTTTTGTAGGTTTTGATGATCACTTGTGCTCGCCTTATGGCTTATATGTTGTACATTGGGATTGTCTGTTTGCTGTTGACTGTTGTCTGAATTCTGGACTGATTGGTTTAGTTGTTTCCACAGGTACCTAAGTTGCTTTAAGTTAATTTGAACTTTGCTTTACTGTGCTTGTGGTTGGCATACCACTTAGGTATAATCCCTTGATCTTCATGTAGTCTGGAAGACCTGCCATGTTACTTTGGCAGGCACCTGTCTGAAGCCCTCCTTAAGAGGCAATGTTTGTGTTTGTTTAATTTTGTGCCAAGCAGGTTAAGTCCTCTTAGGAGGCAATTGGCAGATAAAAGGGATGTGCAATCCATCCCCTGCTATTCAGTTGTGTCATTCACTTTGCTCACACCATGTGTTGATGCACTTTGAATAAAAACCCAAGATCTTGTTGTGTCAGTCATTTGTGGAGAAGAGTTCCTACATTCTGAACTCCCACACTTTCTATTTGATTCAAGCTTTCCCAGGCCAGGGATAAGAGCTATGAGGCATAACCCTCATTTCCATTTCATCTGCTTCACCCTAACTCTCAATGTTAGGGTTAAGAGCTAACAACACCCCTTTCCAGTTGGCTTGTTTGTCGAGGTTGATTTGACCCCTTGACTAAAGCCCAGCCTTGTGTGAGCCAATTGTTTGCATATAGTGTGTGATACTTGTGCTTGTGATTGCTTATGTGCTGTTTAGGCTAGCTTGCTTCCTGTGCAAGTTAGGATAGAGACCTCAACATAGGGATCGTATGCATGACAACTTCTAGGCTCGAGTCGTAGTCTCCCTAGTAGTCTGTTATCTCCCTAGTCTCTGGTTAGGATAGAAGTTCTTTCCCTGTTAAGGGGAACTACATCACCCTGATCCTCACATCAGATGAGGTACGTAGGCAGAAGATGAGCTGATCTCTCTGGGCGCCCTTTTTCTTTTTCAACCCTTTTGTGTTTTGTGTTAGGATATGGATGTAAGACCAGCGATTGGCATTCCGTATCCTATTTGCGTTGTTTGTTTGGAGTCTGACGTAAGCCCAGCGATTGGTAGTCGGTTTCCTGTTTGTGTTTTGTTTGGCGTGCGTTAGCCGAGCTACGAGTGCTCTGATTCTTTCTCTGGTTAGAGAAGATACGTATGCATAGGATGCGACATCCTAGCGAGCACATTCCCGTGTCCCCGAACTACGTCGACTCTGATGTCTGTGTCTGACAGACTACGTAGGCCCAGGATGCGATATCCTGCCGAGTCCCATTTCTTTCGTCTTTCATCTGTGTTTGATTTCAGCGTGTGTGCAGTGTTTGAGCAGTCTTTTAGCAACCTTTCTTCTGTTCTTTCTGAGCGTGGATCCCGTCGAGTACGACGGATGCGTAGGGGTGCTAATACCTTCCCTTCGCATAACCGACTCCCGATCCCATCAATCTCTGGTCGCGAGACCATTTCCTTTCCAGGTTTACTTCGAGCGTTTCCTTTCCCGCCTTTGGGATAAATACAGCACGGTGGCGGCTCTGTGTTTCTTTTCCCGCCGGTTTTTCGCGTAATGCGACACTTTTTGGCAGGCATTTTGGCTGAAGTCCTCCTTATGAGGCTCTGATTGTGTCTGTTTACATTTGTGCCAAAGACCTCCAAGTGAGGCATGTTACTTGATAAGTCCTCCTAAGTGAAGAGGCAATTGACAGATAGAAGGGATTAGTAGTCAATCCCCTGTTATTCAGTGAGTCGTTCTTTATGCTCGCACTACGTGCTGATGCTCTAGAACATGTACCCAAGATCTTTGTATAGAGTCAGTCAAGTGGAATAGGGTCCCTCTTTCTGGATCCCCACGCTTTCTTTGATTTGAGCTCACCCTGGCCAGGGTTAAGAGCATGAGGTCTCATCCTCATTCACCATATTTGATCAGCTTCACCCTAACTCTCGATGTTAGTGGTTAAGAGCTAAAATTACCCTTGTATAGTTTGGCTTGTTGGTCGAGGTTGATATGACCCCTCTTGACTAAAGCCTACCCATTGTTTGGGCCTCTTGTATGTATATAGTGTGTGATGCTTGTTCACTTGTGCTGGTGTGATTATCTGCTTTCCTCTTCTCATCTCCATTTCTGTAGGAGTCGTACGATTAACTTCTGAGGATGTTGAACGTATGTAGAGTTTAGACCTGAGTTGACTCGCTTCCTGTGTGAGTCAAACTCATGTTAGAGACCTTAACTTAGGGATTATGGATTGCATGACAACTATTAGGCTCGAGTCTTAGTCTCCCTATTAGTTTGTTGTTTCCCTGGTCTCTGGTTAGGAGAGAGTTTCTCCCCTGTTAAGGGGAACTACGTCGCCCTGATTCTCATACCAGATGAGATACGTAGGCAGGAGATCGAGCGAGATCTCTCCGGGCAACCTTTTTGTTTCTTTTGACGTCTCAGCGTCTCTTTTTGTTTGTGTGACAACTATTAGGCTCGAGTCAGTCTCCCTATTAGTTTGTCTTGCCCCTTTTCTTTTTTTGGGTCTCTGTTTGTTTACCCTTCATTTGTTTGCTTTGGTGTGAGTACCGTTTGTTCAGCATGTGCGTGTGTGGTATGTTCATACCTTGGGATTTCTTCTGTTATCATTTGGGGTTTAGATTGGGGTTCACCTATATTCATTTAGGGTTCACTTGTGATGATGGTTATCATCTTTGGGGTTCATTTGTGACGGTTGTCACTCACTTGGGGTTCATCTTTGGATATTTGGTTACTTTGTTTTGGTTCGCACGGAGAACCTTTTTCTTTGGTGTTCGCTGGTTAGCGTTTGTTTGTTAGGAGTCAGATATAAGTCCATGTATTGGCATTCTGTTTCCTGTTTTTTTGTTGTTGTTTGGAGTCGGATATAAGTCCATGTATTGGCATTCTGTTTCCTTTTGTGTTTGTTGTTGGGAGTCGGATGTAAGTCCATGTATTGGCAGTCTGTTTCCTTTGTGTGTTTCTTTTGACGTCTCAGCGTCTCTTTTCGGTGTTTTGTTTCGGCGTGCGTTAGCCGAGCTACGGTGCTCTGATTCTCAATCCTTCTTGAGATACGTATGCAGCAGGGTAGGGCCTGTGCGAGCAATAATTCTTTATTTTCCCTACTTTGATTTTCTCTCTTTCGCATCGCATGTAGGACTTTTTATACACACTTTAGACATAAATAGCAAACGTGGATCCTGTGGAGTACCACAGACGTGAAGGGGTGCGATAACCTTCCCTTCACGTAACCGGCCCCCTTACTCAGTTTTCTTTGGTTCGAGACTTTGTTTTATCCGTTCCCTCTTGGTTATGCAGTACTACCTTTCCCTCCTCTTGGGATAAAAGTACATAGCTGGCGACTCTATTCTTTTTCCGCCACTCTCTTCGCGTTTGTACCTGGATTTGGGAAATCCTGGGGAGCGACAAATAACAACAATTTTCTAATCAAAACTTTTGAGCCCACAACACTTGGTTCTAAACAAAGAATATGAACAAGGATACAAAATAATATTTTCCACTTATTCTAAAAATTCTTAGGCAGACATATCATCTAAGATAGTTATGCATCAGGGAGATTGTTACATAGACTACAATAAATAATATCTCTTTCATAAAATATGCCTAAATAAAAAGAAGGAGTTTAGACATACCTTGGTTTTGCTTCTGAACAACTTTTGGCTCCAACAATATTCTTACTGATGTGAACCAGTCTTAAACACTCTTGATGTTGAGCTCGGTCCCTGTTCAGCATAGTCTTGGAGTAGTACTAGTGACTATAATACTCTTATTCTGTTTTTCTCTAGACTCTAACTATCCTTACTCTTTTAGAGTTAGGATTAGAACATATGATTTCCTCTTGTTGTATGATGTAGTCATCTGTTGTCAAAACATTAGGATAGATGAACTACCTTTTAAGCATACCAGTAAACACAATTTCTGATTTTGGTACCTGTAATACCCCAAAATTTGCCCTACCCTTTTAACCTTTTCTCAAGATTTCATTTGCATACATTCAATCATATCATGCATCATCATGACCATTGCATTTGGTCATTGGCTCACAAGCATGACCACCTTCTTTAGGTTGATTTTAACATTAAGGTTTATCACTTTCTTTTGCTTTTCAAACTAACTAAAGCATCACAAGAGATGGTACTTGTTTGTTCCTTCACTCATGTAGGTGATCATGCCTCAATTCAAGAGAAACAAAGGTCTTTTGATCAAGGGAAATGCAAGTTTGTTTCATTTGATTTAAGAGTAGTTCATGTGTTTATTTCCATGCCGCATCACTCAATCTTCATGCCACATTCAATATCATTCAAGCCCAAATCAAGTTATCCTAAAGGAATTCTCATTCCATCATGATTTTGGCCTAAGATGCAAGAAAACTTCATGTTTGCACAAGTGGGCACAAATTTGGTTGACCTAACTTGCAAGTATGGCATGCTTTTGGTCCAAAGACAATAACTCTCTCATTTCTCAACATTTTTGGGATCTTCTTTGAGCCAAATGTTCCATTTTATGTCTTCTAAAACTTTGCTTCAAGGGTCAAGACTCAATTCAGCCTCTAAGACCATCAATTTTGGGATTTACTCAACTGACCATGTGTGCACAAAACTAGGTCATGACATGTTTAACCTATTGCCCGACCTATAATTTCAGGTCCTGACCTCAACTTCCCAAACATTGCATTTCCACCTCAAACATCCTTTGGACTTGGTTCTTTTTGCGTTGTGTTCTACTCCATGAAAGGATCATCTGGCCTGAAGAAAATTGGAAAACGCATGAGTGGATTTTATTTGGCCTAAGCATGAACATGGTGACCTGAACTTTGTTTTGAACCGTGACCTATAATTTGGGATCATGCCAAAATCAACTTGGGACCACTTCTCACATGTGAAAACTTGCTTATCAGGATCAAACACGTCTCATCATAACACAAAACAACTTGAAATGTGCCAAAATCACTGAACTCGTGCCATTTTTCACACGGTTTGGATTAAGAATTTTCTGATTTGGTTCACACGTTTGGGATCCAATTTCACACGAACCTTGACCTCACTTTCTTCCCTATAAATAGAGAGTCGTTTTGCCTCATTTTCCAAGCTTAAAAAGACACATAACCTCTGCCATTTTAGCCGTTCAAAAGCTCAAAAAACCCAGTTTACAGTTACATGAAACCAAGCTTGTTTGAGTTAATCTCTTTTCCTAAAAAGTTTCACCGACGTTCTCTGAACCTTCTCCAATTGGAACCAAGCTTCGAGACTGCCTGAATTGCTCTGATTATTGTCACCATCTTCAACTCGAGCTTCGATTTGGACAAGTTAGTTACGAGTAAAATTACATTTCAAACAAGTTACCATCCTCTTAGTCTTGATCTTCTGGTGCTAATCCCTCACTTAGCTTTGATTTATTCATTATGTTGACCATTTAATTTAACTTTGAAACCTTAGGGTTTTCTGCATATTTGAGAAAATTCTCTCTGCTCAGAGCAAATCAATTTCTTTGATGCAGAGAGACAGGAACGATGATGGTAGTAAAAGCTTGCCCACATAGTATTTGAGCTTAAAACTCCAAGTTCCTAGATTTGCAAAATCACAGTTCAGAGGTTGAAGATGAAGTACTTCGTGCGCTTCCGTGCCAAATTCAAATCCTCCAGCAAATCATGGAGTGACACGCATCTTGATCGTTGCACATTTTATTTTATTTTTCTATTTTAATTCATTTAATTTCTTTTTTCTTTCAAAATTAGTTTTAAATAACTTCCTTATTATTTTTTATTCCATTTTTTTCATAATTTCATAAAAATATTTTCCACCACATATAATTTCTGAATCATTTTTTAAAAATAATTTTTCATTTAATTCATATTTTCTTCTATTTTCCATTTATTTTCCATTTAGCATTTTATTTTTAAATCATTTTTGAAACATATTTCACTCCAACTTTTTAGATCTCAATACTTGTATTATTTGTAACTTTCTCAATTTTTTGGGGACATTTATATAATGTTTTTATACCTCTTTGACATTTTCCTTTTAATTTCCATTTAAATCCTTTTTAATTTTTTTTATTTGTTTCATCACTTGTTTTGATCCATTTTTGTGTTGACTTGTGTTGACCTCTGATCATGTATGCTTGATTTATGCTTCATCTTGTTCAATTGGACTTTGGATTGAGGCTATGATGATTTGAACTTTCTTCATTTCAAATATATCATTAAGTGATCATTTGATCATTTATGATACTTTGGATTGATGACAAGTTTATTTCAAGGTATCATGAAGAAGTTTGTTTGAAACTTGTGATACATATTCCCCTCACCTTTGTGGTTGATGATCTCTCTCTCCATCTCTTTCTCATTCTTGTTTGATTTTGACTTGTGTTACATTATTTTAGGAGAACGATTTTGTATCATTTGTCTAACATGTATGACACATAGATTGTTATTAACCGAGCTCAGATATGTATGGCTTCTACTTAAAGCATACTTACGATTGCTTAACATAACGCTAAATTATCCCACACAATTAATTAACCACTAACTCATAACATTACTTTGTGCACTATATTCTAATGTAATTTAAATTTATGCAATTTACTTAATATCATTTAATTCTTGAAATTTACTTAATGTCGTTTACTTAATGAAATTTACTTTAATGTCTCATTATTCATCATCTCACTTCATACATTATTCATCTTGTCTTATTCATCTGTTGCTTCTTATCTCGTTCGTTGATCTACTTGATAATCTCAATGAATCAAAACATGATAAAATGGAGAGACTTGATCTTGAAGACCTTTGCTTGACTTGGAGTGATGATGAAATCTTGGACTCTTTGGACTTTGGACCTAGTGTCATACCCTCAAATTTAACCTACCCCATATCACCTTCTTAAACCCTAATCCATGAGCATACATACCACACATGTCATTTCATATGCATCTATACTTAACAATCCACAATAATCCATAAATTCAAGGCATATGATTCATCTGTGAAGGTTCAAGATCCTCAGGCCATTATTAAGGTGTTCCCAAGCCATCTTAACCCTAATTACATCCTCAAGCATCCCACAAATATTGGAGGATCACTCAAGGCATCTCACTCACTCCCCAAACCCATTTTTGGTGGTGAGTCCCCTTTGAAGAAGCTTCAAGATTCATCTGGTCACCCAAGGACCAAACCCTAGTTCTTGACCCTCCTCTGGCTTGTACAAGTCATGGTTCACCATGGATATTGTACATGCCATTTAGGACCCCTCAAATCCAAAGTTTGTTCATGCCTCATACCTCTTAAACATCTCAATGTGACCCTTGCATCCCAAACCCTAATTCATCTGGCTTTGGTTCTTGTCAAAACTTATGGCTCAAGAAACCCTAATTTGGGGATCCTTCAACCATTGACCTTGCTTAATATTGATCATTCAATCATCCTAACATTCATTCAAAATCATTTTATATCCATTACAATCAAGATCAATCATTTAAACAATCTATGTTACAAGCAGTTGGTTTGTTCATGATTTTTTTCAACTTTCAATGCTTTGATCCACCCATCAACTTGACCTAAAATCATCCCACAAAGGTCCAAATATTATTTCCCATCATGGTATGACCATATGAACTTAAAACATCCACCATTATGCTAAGAAATCATAAAACCCCATTTTTAGGTCATGTTGGTTGGTTGCATTTTGGCAAGAATGGCCTACGGGATCCAAAGACCATAACTTTCTCATTTCTCAAGATTTTTGAATTCCACTTCGAGCCAAATGTCAAGTTACTCTCCAACTTTTTTTCAAGGTCTAATACCTAGTTCACTAAGGAAGGGCTTCAAATTTTCTATTGGCCAAGCTGGTCCAACATGCCTACCATGCTCTAAAATCATGTCATGACCACTACTTTAGCACATTGCCATTTCCAAACCACAAATCCTTTTGACATGGTTCTTTTTGCATTCAACCAAGGACATGGCAAGGGACAAATGGCACAAATTTGAGACAAAATGCACTATAAAGTTTCATTTGGCCTTGGTTCAAAGTTGTTGACTTGCCATGATGCATAAAACAGACACACCTCAGCGAGAATTTGCAAATTGGTTCACCAAGGTCATAATCTACTTCAATATAATTACTTTTGACTTGTAACATGTTATGCAACATACCAAGGCCCAAATTTGGTATGGAAGCCTCCCAATTCATGAAACCCAATGCCATGTGATTTTTTAGAAATTTCCCAAAATGGCCAAAGTTCAAATGCATAGAAGGCCATTACATTTCCTTTGTCTATTCCTAATTGATGCTAAGAGACAAAACCAAGTGGTTGGTGAATTAAACTAGCTCAGAATGTAATATTCCATGTCTCCTCAAAGTCGGTTTTGAGCATGCTTCAAGTCACATGTGCTTTATGAGCAAACCACCTATTTTCTCCCTCCAAACCACTCCATCACCTTCCCTATAAATAGGGGAAGGTGTTCCACTTTAGAACACGACTTTCTAAGCCAAAATTACTCTGTTACTAACCCGAGCCAAACCTCTCAAAATAAAGATACCATTTTTAAGATTCGAAGCATTTCAACTCCAAACAACCACCCAAAATCCTTCACTAACCTCCACTTAAACTTTTCCAAGTCCTAACTCACCTTCCTTGAGTGTCACCTGAGCTGAGCTGAGTCATCAGAACTCCACTCTGAGATCGATTCCGATCTGGTAGTTCCACTCACCCCCATCTTTGAAACAAGTTCCTAATCACCTCAAAATGTTCTTCTGATCATTAACCCTAAGTTTCTAGCTTTTATTACTCCATATTTAGAATTTAACTTTTAAATTAGGTTAACTTGTTCATCTGAGTTTTTTTTTGAAATACTTCACACTCAGAGCCAATCAATTGCTCATGAGTGTGGAGGTTAATTTGAGTATATATGTTTGCAAGATGTCTCCATGATCAAATCCAATGAAGAACTTGTATTTGGAGGTTTTGATTTTGAGGTGATTCGAGGAAGAAGACGAAGTTGTACCTGCGTTTTTAAATTCAAATGTTTATGCTGTCGCATTTTGATTTGTTAAAACACTCACGCTTTCCATTTATTTATCATGTTTATTATTTATTCATTTCGGTGTGGTTATTAACACCACCGAGCGCTTGACCCAATGGGAAGGGGGTTGATCCCCCCATGACCCCAAGGTCATGGGTTAAACCCCCAACGTGTGCAAATCCCTTATTTTATTTTTTCACTTCATTCATTTTATTTATTTATTTTACCATTTTATTTTCCATTTTTCATTTTATTTCTTACCCTCATTATTTTTATGATTCTGAAAAAAATGTTCAACATAGACCCATGTTCTTTTTGTCTATAATATTTTACTTTGTCTTATTTCAAGTTATTTGGATATTTTTTTAGGGACTTATGAGGTCTTGAACCTTAGGGCCAATGAAATCTAATTTTTATCATGATTTTGGCTTGGTTAGGCTTGATTAAACCTTCCTTGTTTCAAATCTACTAATGGATGATCAAGTGTTCATCCATGGTACTTTGACTCATGGATATGTTTCCCCTACATCAACCAACTTGGGTCGTTAGACATGTAGATGAGGCCTTACATTTGTTGACTTGTGGATTCATCTGGTACATTGTCATTTCTTGTGATTATACTAACCTGCTAACTCTTATTACCTTGTTAATATTATACCTTGTCCTTATAACTTGCTAACTCAACAACTTAATCAATCATTAAGCTTTCAACTTTGAGTTTTACATAGTCTTCCTTTTATCGATCTATTGATAGATGGACTTGGGGTTGAATAACTTTCTTTGTTACAAATCTATGGTAAGTTGATCCATTGATCATATTCCATACTTTGCTTCAATTGATAAGTTATCCCTTGATGCGTCATATTTTGAATCTATTGACCTAATGGTAGATAATCCTCAAGTGTTGGTCTATTTTTCATAATCCTAACTTAACTTAACTTTAATAACTTTAATTACCACTAACCTTTGTTATTGTTATTGTCATTGTTATTTTTGTTATTTACTTTTATGTCATTAACATTTGAGTACTCGTCATCATCATCACCATTGTATAAACTTCATCATGCATCTTTATTATTTATCTTTACTTTATTGTCATCGTACATCAAAAACAACAAAAACATGATAAAATGATAAGAACAAAAACAATCCATTTCACTTAATCCACTTGGACTTAGAGGATCTCATCCTAAGACCTTTGCTTGGAGGCCTTTTCCATTATCTTTGTGACACTTTGTGAACTTTGAGTTTCATCTGTACTTACATCCCAATTGTAAGAATTGCATCATGGTACCACCTTAAAGGGACATGTTTGTAATACCATGATCCTTTGTTTAGCTTAGGTCACTTTTTGCACACACAAGGCTTTATCTTGGGATACCTTACAATGATACCCTTTATTTTATTGTTGATCACTTTGCATTCATGTTGCATAAGCCAAATTCCTTAATCAAATAAACAAACCCTTGATCCAACTTCAAGCGACATTTTCCTAATCAAACTTAAAACACTTAATAACCACGATTAGTATTGTGTGTCACAAGCCTTAAGTGGTGGAGAATGAGTGAGAATAAAGAATTCCTACTCTCCCTCTGATTGTTTTAGATGCAAGACGCTTGACTTGTTGTCTAGAATATTCACCTCCGCCCACAGACTTTAGTGCAATCTAATCACAAACATTCTTTTAATAAACCCTTATTAAAGGTAAAATCAATACAACCCATAAAGCCTAATTTTTGTGCCTTAGGGAACCCATCCAGAAAACCCTTTTTTCAAATGTAAAATCAATCAAACACACAAAAAGTTTCTACTCCGAACTACGGAGCTCTGATTCCTCATCCCTGATGAGTGATACGTGGGCACAAGGGCCACAATCCTTGGCGAGCACCATAATAAAAAAACCAAAATCCCTTTCTTTCACACGCATTCTTTTAAAAATAAAATAATAACGAGATAAATCCCCGCATACGTAAACAACCCAAATGGTTCCCATGGAGTACCATGGACGTGAGGGGTACTAATACCTTCCCCTTGCATAACCGACTTCCGAACCCAAGTCTCGGTTGCGAGACCGATTCCTTATCCCCTTTTTAGGGCTTCCCGTACGCGTATCCTTTTGAGTGTTTTATCGACCATTTACCCTCGCCTCTCCGATAGAGGCACATAAATAAAGTTTGGTGGCGAATCTTCTAATTTTGCCTTCGATTGGAAATTCTTTAGTCCCAGTTTCCTTGCTCCATAAACCCCGGTTACGACACCTAGGGCTTAAAACCTTTGCTTGGCTTGGAGAAACCTTGGATCCTTGGACCTTTTTTGGACACTTTGCACCTTGCTCCTGTTGAATTATGGAACTTATGTTCTTGCCACTTGTTTTTGGTCATTTACTTTAGGCACATGCTTGTCTCATTCGTATGTTTAGGATAGCATACTTTGCACCCACATGGCTTTCTCTTGGACTACCTAACAATGAGGCTAGGCTCAGTATACTCTTGCACCCACATGGATTTCTCTTGGGCTACCTAACAATAAGACCATATGATAGTCTTTGTCTGATCATGCTTTGTGTTTTTATATCCATCTCTTTCCCTCTGATTTAGCTTGATCAAATTCTATTTGATCAACTAGATCCTACAACTTTGTGCACATCCCCTCTGTCCTTGTCAAGTGACAATAGGACCATTGGTCACTTGATCGGACTTGTCTCTGTTACTTCGGAGCTTCAATCTCTCAACAAATACAAGACCTCAAGCACCAGTCAGGCATCAGTCATCTGCCTCATCCCCATAGATCATCTTTGTGAACCTGCTTCAACAACTTGTTAGATATTGACAAGGATTGCATGCTACGAGCCTTAAGCAATAGAGAATGGGTGAGAGGGAGCATTCCTATTCCCATTCTGAATATTTTGGGTACACGACGAATGACCCAGTTACTCAGAGTATTCACCTCTATTCATAGACTTTAGTGCAATTCAAGTCAGTTCAATATCAAAGTCTACAACCTGCCCTATTGGCTCTCCCTTAGGCTATCTTCTTTTGGGTTGACACCTTCATGGTTAACCCCTATTTCTTGGTTTTGACACCACACTTCAGATTGATACCGTCATGGTTATATACCTCATTTGGGACACACCTTCATGGTTAACCACCATTTCTCGGTTTTGACACCACAATTCAGGTTGACACCATCATGGTTATATACCTCCTTTGGGGACACACCTTTATGGTTAACCCCCGTTTTTCTTGGTTTTGACACCACAATTTAGGGAAACACCTCTATGGTTAATCCCCTATCTTCTCTTGGTTTAAACACCATTCTCTTACCATGTTAGACCTAGTACTTTGGTAAGATCCTTGTCATGTTAGTCCCGGTGCTTTGACAAGTTCCTTTTTTCCTCCCTTACCATGTTAGACCCAGTGCTTTGGTAAGATCCTTGTAAATTTAGTCTTAGTGCTTTGATAAGTCACTGCTTTCCTTTCCTTACCATGTTAGATCTAGTGCTTTGGTAAGATCCCTGTCATGTTAGTCCCAGTGTGTCGCATCTCAAAAAATATGATTCCTCGCGATGGTCACGAAAAAAATTAGTTCGAACAGAGTCGCCACCGAACTTTATTTATCCCAACGAAGGAATATGAAAATATTGATAAAACCTTTTAAAATAGAATAATGGTCGTCGCAACCATATTCGGGTTTGGGAGTATATTACGCAAGGGGAAGGTATTAGCACCCCTTACGTCCGTTGTACTCAACGAGAACCTTTTAGTTTAATTTGCGATTTGAATGTTAGCTTATGTTGTTTGTTTTCTTCGAGTGAATAAAGGATTAAAATAGAGATGGATGGAAACCTCAGAAGGGGAAAATGGAGGTTTTTTTTATTAGTGTGCTCGCCAAGATCTCGCAATCTCGTGCCTACGTATCCTTATGGTGCAATAAGGAAATCAGAGCATTCGTAGTTCGGGAAACTACGGTTGGTTGGTGTCTTTTAGTGGACAAATGTTTAGATCGCGTTCTAAAGGCTAAACATTGGCTTGTCTACTCTCGGCGGAGGCTTAAGCACTAGTTTGTTATGCGCATTAGAAGGGATTAAACAATGTTCTTGCTGAAAAGAGTTTTGGTCACACGGGGGTGACGAGTTGAGTTAATATGTTAGGTGTTGTGCTTGATTGGTTTCGATCGCACGGGGGCGAGAAAAGGATAGGTTTGATATGTTAAGATATTTTTGTTTGAATGACGATTACTCGGATAGTCGAGTAAGACAACTCGTATCCTAATAGCCGAGGAGAGGAATCGAAGGCTCTAGACCATCTCCTTTTTCATCCTAGTGACTATGAAAATAGGTTTATGTAAGGTCGATGTATTTTAGAATAAATGACAAGTACTTGAATGGATGAGTAGAATAACTTATATCTAAGCATTTGAGGAGAGGAATTGAAGACTCAAGACCATCTCCTTTTTCGTATAGTTCAATGTGAAAATGACTTGATTAAGTTATAAGTTGTGGAAAAATGACAATTGTTCGACTAACCGAGTAAGAGAACTCGTATTCAAACAATTGAAGAGAGAAGTTGAAGGCTCAAAGTCATCTCCCTTTTTATTTAGCTTATTATAAGAGTGTTTGGACTTAAACGGGTTTAGAAGTTTGTAGAGAAACGACAATTGTCTAACTGGCCGAGTAAGAGAACTCGTATTCAAACAATTGGGAAAGGATTTGAATGCTCAAAACCATACCCCTTTTTATTTCTAAACAAAATAATATTTAATAATGGTTTAGGTATTTCAATTAGCTTGAATAAAAATACTCGATATGGGATCGAGGTTTTAAATTTGTATTTGTGGATAAATTGGATCATTTTGGTGCATCAATCATCTACTCGATTAATTAACAACCGAATAGGTCTCATTGTAAGAAAACCCAAGAGTAAGGTATTAGAGGTTGATGACGATGCTTTAAAAGCAATCGGCTTACAAAGGCATGAAAATGGGGGGCTCGATTGAATCGAGAATTGATTGAACTTTCCATGGTTTAACAATGGTTTTGAATTAAATGGGACTGGTTTTGAAATGATTATGGAAGATGATGGTGAAATAAATCGGTCTGTTTTTTTATTAACAAAATTAATTTATTAAAATTTGATTAAATCGTCTAGTTAAGGTAATTAAAAGTAATTATCCAAATTATTTGATTAAAAATTAGTATAACCAAATAATTAAGTCTTTTCAAATTATTTAATGAGCGTAGCGACCTAATCAATGCATGATGATTATGCTCTTGCTCCTCCCTAAGGCTCTTTGCAACTTGTTTGCCCCAGTCTGTAGGGTCTTTTAAAGGAATTCACCTTTGAAAGGAAACCCTAGGAATGAATATACCATGGCTTGAACCGATTTTGCCCCCGTGTATGAATCTTTCAGTAGTTTTCCCCTGATTGAGATTTTGAAAGGCTTGCCCCAGATGGACTGAATATTTTGAAATATTTTTGCCTCCTCGGTCAAATGATGCTTGGAGATTTGTCCTTTGACTGATCAATTCATAGTCACTAGATGCCATTCCCCTGATCCATAGGGTTAGGAGGTGGTCTTGATTCGGGTCATCACCAACAAATGTTCAAGTTCCTCTGATTGTTCCTTTGAAGCTTCTTGATGTCAAGTACTTACTTGCAGTTAAAATTATGTATTTAATCAATGGTAATTTTAATGCGACATTCATGCAGGTTCGAAAAATTATTTATTGGAATAATGTGGTAGTGTGTGACGAGTGAACCATGAACCCAAACACAATGCTAATTTAGCTAGTGTGTGAAAGATATAACGAGGATATGATGCTAATACAGGTGATTAGCAAATATTTAGGAGTCAGTTTACGCAACCTTGCTGTAGTATGCTTTCAGAATAAACCCTACTTCAATTAGGTATTTTGAGGATTGTAACGTGGCCTGGTTCACGGTTTTTGAACAAAAGGATATAAGGCTCAAAGTTTATTTTAACCCCCCCTTCTTCGTGATGATTCTCTACGTTCAATTGATAGAACACACGCACTCGCAAAAGGGTTTGATGTTGTAAAAATGATGATTCAAGATTCACTTGAAATGGCAGTCACTTGATTTTGTTGTTTTTTTGGATGTCGGTGCCCCTTTGATTTCGGTATGATGGTCACCAAATTTTGGTTTTGTTTTGTTGAGGATTTTTGTGACCTTTTTTAATTTTTGTTTTGATCCCTAACTTTTGCCTGGACCATTTTTTGAAGCTTTAACTCCACCGGGATTGCCTTAATTTTTGCCTAAGTCTCCACTTTGGGTGTTCAACTTAGCAGACTCTTTTTGAAAATTTTTGACTGCCAAATCAATGGTCATTTAAGAACAACCGTCATAGATTTGGATGTTTGTATGGTTCCTTTGACAGTTTAGGATGTTTGCGAAGAATATCATGCGGTTGGTCCTCATATGGGATATTCCATCTTGTAATATGAATGTGGAGTCAGATTCACTGAACACTACCCTGTCCCAGGTTAAGCATAAGGGTTTGTAGATCCGAAAGAAACTCCTTCTTTTAGTCTCGAAGTGGTTGACTAGGGGTTAACTCCTTATCTCTCCAATGTCTGGGGAATTGAAACAATGCCTATACATCATTAGCAAGGTTTTATCCAAAAGCATACTATTAACAATTATGAATATTTCATTTTCGTCATCCCCCTTTCAATCTTTGATAAAAAACAATTTGATAAGTGAATGGGAGTAATATTTTTGTTTTATGTTAATGGGAAAGATGAGTGAATACGAAAGGATTCGTTCAAAACATGCATAATCATTTCATTAATATTACCATAAAAAAGCAAGTAAATATTCAATATGCAATGAAAAGTACAAATGAAATTCTAGAAATAGCCAAATGGTTTCCAGTGCATAAGAAGCTCTCTCGTGCTTGGTTCGCTACTGGGCTAGCTTTCTTCAGAGTAGTGGTAGTTCTGCTCATCGAGACTAGTATGGTAATCATCTTCAAACCTACTATCGGAATTTTCTTCCACCACATGGACTGATGGACCAACACAACTAGGTGAAGGAGTATTACTAATTTGAAAGCTTCGAGGCGCAAATGAGAACATCTTGGAATCAAGCAGGGTTTGTACTTTACTCTTAAGTACTTTGTAGTCTTCAGTTGAATGCCCACGTGCCCCAACATTGAAGTCACATCGGGGGTTGCCATCAAAGCCTGGTGGATATGGAGGACTTACTGATTTTAGCTCCTTCAGCACTATCAGTCCTCTCTCAAACAAATACAGAAGTACTTGACTGTATGGCATTGGAAGCGGATCGATATGCCTCTCTAGCTTCCTTGGCCTTTGTTGAGCATGTTGACGCTGCTGATGTGGAGTGTTTTGCCGCTTGTATGGCTTCTGAGGTGGAATCTATTGTTGGTGTTGAGGAGATCCTTGATTTATAGGATAATGAACATAAGGAGAAGATAATCTCTGATATGGAGCTTGTGGGATTTCCCAAACTGCATCAAATTCAACCTCTTCTTTCTTTTGGGAACTGGAAATAGATTCACTCTCAATGCTCTGGCTATTTGAGGCGCATTGGATTCTTCCACTTTTAAGGCCATACTCGATGCGTTCTCCGATTGATACCAGGTGAGCGAAGTCCGATGTTGCACTGTTAATCATCCTTTTGAAGTAAGGACTTTGCAAGGTATCTGTGAATAATTCCATCAATTCTTTGTTTAAGAGCGGTGGTTCAATGCAAGCTGCTAACTCTCTCCATCTTTAGGCATACCCTATCAAAGATTCGTTGCTTTCCTTAGACAAGGCTCTTAGCTGCATGCGATCGGGAGGTATGTCCAAATTATATTTGTATTGTTTCAAGAAAGCGTTAGCTAGGTCCAACCATGATTGATAATGACTCCTTTCTAACTTCATATACCAACTCAATGATGCCCCAGTAAAACTGTTCTAAAAACAGTGAATCATTAGCTTATCATTATGGGCATGAGAGGTCACTTTTCGACAAAACACCACCAAATGGTGCTTTGGACAGCCATCCCCTTTCTACTTCTCAAACTCTGGTACTTTGAATTTTGCGGGTATAACCACGTCAGGTACCAAACACGTGCCTAAGGCATTCAGTTCAACCGTATCTCGTCCTTCAATGGCCTTGATTCTTTTCTCTAGTACACGACATCTTTCAACAATCTCTTCATCTTGTGGTCGTTCAGTATTAACCACTAGGCTCGTCCCTTGTGAATTTGGCACGGAGAATGCAAAGCTATGATACTAAATAACATCATGATAAGAAGAATCTCGAACAATATGACGTTCTTCTACAACAAAGTTATCAACTAGGGTTCGCACAAGCTGAGGTTGAATGAGATCATTTATTGGCGCTAGAATAACATTCTCAATGCCTGTAGTCTATTAGATGTTGTCTTCCCTCTTTGCTAAAGCTATCATAGCTTCCACAAGTTGGTCTAGCTGGTTTTTCATCGAGTCAACATCTCCTCTTAATGCAATATGACTTTGCTCCAACGAATCCATGGTCTTCCAAGAGCTACCTCAAGTTCGATATGAGCATCGGGAAATCAACTGCAGGTTATGGACGAAGGATGGATGAATTTTTTATATATATTTTTTGTGAAAAATGATATGCAATGCATGATGAATGCAGATGCAATGATATGTGTATGAATGTAGTGACATGTTCAGGATCACAGGTTCAAGGTGTTCTCACACAGATAAGGATAAAGGGTAAATGACGGGTATCTCTAATTAATGGAACCCCATGGGTAGGCTCTACAGTTGGTAGGTTCCTAGAGTCACAGATCTTTCATGAGAATGTCACTGCCGTGACGAAGACTCTTCGGACAATAATATCCTTAAGATCATCTCGTCTAGGTGAGGTCTTCGTATTGTCCCAACAAGGAAGACTCCATGAGGATTCTACTACACAAATCTCGAGTCCAGGGTTCTAACAAGGTTCTCAGAGTCATAGATCGAGGTTGGAAATATTACTGTAAGATAGTAATACGTCCAAGGGATCTCATCTGATTGGGGATTTCGTATTAACCTAACAAGTTTGAAACTTCGTAGGTTAATACTACAAAACCGCTGGATAGAGTGGGTTAAAAGGTCCCTAGAGTCATTGATCTGTCTTGAAATTACCATTATCGTGACGAAGACTCATCAGACAATAATATCTCAAGAGAATCTACTCTAGGCGAGGTCTTCGTATCGTCCCAACAAGGAAGACTCTTTGTGTTCCTCCACTACACAACCACCAACTTAATCTTATGATTTTTCTCAGACTCGGGTAGAGAGCCTATCTCACAAAGTACCAATAACCAGAGAGCCCCAAATAAGATATAGTCAATAAGCCATAACACAATAATTATAACAGAATAATAATAACATAATAAAGATATCAAACAAACAAGGTTAACACTCAATACAAAAATTGAACTAAGTTAGGCTTCACTCTCTCTTGCTTGGAGCTATGTCCACAGCAGAGTCACCATATGTCGCATCTCAAAAAATACGATTCCTCGCGATGGTCGCGGAAAAATTTAGTTCGAACAGATTCACCACCGAACTTTATTTATCCCAATGAAGGAATAGGAAAATATCGACAAAACCTTTGAAAATAGAATAATGGTCGTCGCAACCATATTCGGGTTTGGGAGTCGATTACGCAAGGGGAAGGTATTAGCACCCCTTACGTCTGTTGTACTCAACGAGAACCTTTTAGTTTAATTTGTGATTTGAATGTTAGCTTCTATTATTTATTTTCTTCAATTGAATAAAGGATTAAAATAGAGATAGATGGAAACCTCAGAAGGGGAAAAAGGAGGTTTTTTTATTAGTGTGCTCGCCAAGATCTCGCAATCTCGTGCCTACGTATCCTTATGGTGCAATAAGGAAATCAGAGCATTCGTAGTTCAGGGAACTACGGTTGGTTGGTTTCTTTTAGTTGACAACTGTTTAGATCGTGTTCTAAAGGCTAAACGTTGGCTTGTCTACTCTCAGCGGAGGCTTAAGCACTAGTTTGTTATGCATATTAGAACGGATTAAACAATGTTCTTGCTGAAAAGAGTTTTGGTCACACGGGGGTGACGAGTTGAGTTAATATGTTGAGTGTTTTGCTTGATTGGTTTCGATCGCAGGGGGGCGAGAAAAGGATAGGTTTGATATGTTAAGATATTTTTGTTTGAATGACGATTACTCGGATAGTTGAGTAAGACAACTCGTATCCTAATAGTCAAGAAGAGGAATCGAAGGCTCTAGACCATCTCCTTTTTCATCCTAGTGATTATGAAAATAGGTTTATGTATGGTCGATGTATTTTAGAATAAATGACAAGTACTTGAATGACTGAGTAAAACAACTCATATCCAAGCATTTGAGGAGAGGAATCGAAGACTCAAGACCATCTCCCTTTTTGTATAGTTCAATGTGAAAATAATTTAATTAAGTTATAAGTTGTGGAAAAATGACAATTGTTAGACTAACCGAGTAAGAGAACTCGTATTCAAACAATTGAGGAGAGAAGTTGAAGGCTTAAAGTCATCTCCCTTTTCATTTAGCTCATTATAAGAGCGTTTGGACTTAAATAGATCTAGAAGTTTGTAGAAAAACGACAATTGTCTAACTGGCCGAGTAAGAGAACTCGTATTCAAACAATTGGGGAGGGGAGTTGAGGGCTCAATACCATCCCCCTTTTCATTTCTAAACAGAATAATATTTAATCGTGGTTTAGGTATTTCAATTAGCTTGAATAAAAATACTCGATATGGGATCGAGGTTTTAAATTTGTATTTATGGATAAACTGGATCATGTTGGTGCATCAATCATCTACTCGATTAATTAACAACTGAATAGGTCTCATTGTAAGAAAGCCCAAGAGTAAGCTATGTGAGGTTGATGGTGATGCTTTAAAAGCAATCGGCTTACAAAGGCATGAAAATGGGGGGCTCGATTGAATCGAGAATTGATTGAACTTTCCATGGTTTAACAATGGTTCTGAATTAAATGGGCTAGGTTTTAAAATGATTATGGAAGATGATGGTGAAATCAATCGGTCCGTTTTTTATTTACAAAATTAATTTATTAAAATTTGATTAAATCGTCTAATTAAGGTAATTAAAAGTAATTATCTAAATTATTTGATTAAAAATTAATATAACCAAATAATTAAGTTAATTAAAATTGATTAACAAAATTATCTAATTTAATTAGAATTTTAATTAATTAATTTAATAGGTGACAATATTGAATTCAAAATAATCAATTTGAATCATGCGCTCAAGAACCGGTTTGTACATAGCGACAACAGAGTTGGAATGTCGTATGTAACGATCAAAACGCGGTGAAAATATACAATCAATATATAAAAATTTGGGCAGCATATCGACATAAAATTGTCGAATCCGCGGATTACGATCCAATTTAAAATGCAATGTAACACAAGCAACATAAGCAATAGCAACATGAGATTATTTACAATGTTCACCTTGTTGTACCAAAAATTATGTACAAATATTCAATGAGTAGAAACAAAATAAAACTAGTAAGATAGCATGATCAAAATACGTTCAGGTGTATGTAGTAAGTGGGCTTGACAAATTAGCCCACAAAATTCCTAATCTCATTAATTGATGATGGAATAAAGTTTATTTAACAAGTTATAACAAAGTTGACTTTTCCAAACCATCCCAATTTCCCAAACAAAATAATACAGTCTATAACAAACAGGAATATGAAATTCACCTTCCTCTTCCCTCTCCACTTACGAAATCGCAGCAATAGAGAAAATCAAAAGCAAGTCCAACTTTGACTTTAATTTTTGGCATGTTCAATCTTTATTTTCTATATTATTTCAGTTAACACAAACAGAGAAAAAAATGCAGGCTAACACTTATTCATATTTTACAGTATGAACCAAACAACTGAGTCGATAAGCAAATCGAGCGTAATCGATAAAAGATAGAGAAAACAAACATTAATAGAATCATATGCAAAAGGAAAAGAAATGAAAACAACTAAGGTTTTAACTTGTTACTCAAATTGTTACTCAAACTGCAATGTCAATCATATGCCAAATTCCAATACCGACTTGCATCAGTCGGACAACGCAGACAACACATAATATATGGAACGAAACTCGCCTAAACCAAAGTGTTACCCAAAGTTGTTGTTGACGCAGTAGAAAATAAAGTGTGGATACAAAAACATATCCATCGTTCATGAGAATAACCGAATATGCGCCCCCCCCCCCCCCCCGAAAACGTCAATCCATCGTTCTCCTTCTCCATTTGATTCCCACAATCAACCTGCAAATTTAGATCTGGTGAATCAAAAGTGGTAGCTTTGAACAGTGTCGGTGTATCGATGTTTGACAAAGGGGTTGGTAAACAATGGAAATGAGTTGGGGGTGCGACGGTGTCAGTTTGCTGGCGAGCGGCGGAGGGTGTTTCTGGTGAAGTCGTGGCGGCGGTGAGGGTGTTGTACTGGTGGTGGTGGCGGAAAAGAGTGGAATTGCGGATGTTGTTTTGTATTCACCGACAGAGATAAAGGCGTTTGGTTTGTGAAGGAAGGGTGGCGCGGAGTCGACGAAGTTGTTGTTCATGGTGGCAAACGGTGGATAAGTTGATTATTTTGAGCGGCGTTGCGGTGGATTTTGACAGTTTTATAGTTTGTTTGAAGGTTGGGTATGGAAGATGTTGTGGAGGTGTTTGAGGGTGGAATCGCCGGCGGAGCGAGGTTGTGGGATTGTGTTATGGATGTGAGTGGTGTTAAAGAAGGAGATGAATAGTGGCATTTGGTGGTGGTAGATGACGTAACGAATGTGGAAGGTGTGTGGCGATGGCGGATTTCGTGAGGTAAACAAGGATGGTGGCGATTTGTGTGGGTCGCGGCAACGTGGTGGTCGGAGTGGTTGGGTTTGTGTGGCGGAGAAACAGAGGATAGAGATCGGTGGAAGTTGTTAGGGAGAAGAAGAGGTTTTGGGTTACGTGGCGGTCACTGTGGAGAAGAAGAGGAAAAGTCTTTATCTTTTTCTCTTTTCCTTTTTTCGTTTTTTGGAGAGTGGAGATAGATTGAGGAGGATCCAACGTGTCTGCCCCCTTTTGTTTTCCTTTTTCTTTTCTTTCCAATGCTCAGAGAGAGAGAGAGAAAGAGTAAGTTAGTGGGATGCTAGCTGTCCATGCTAACTTTTTTTTTAATTTTTATTACCGTTGGCCCATGAGATAAGGGTGGATGATTTTTGTTGGTTGTCCGCCTCACAACTGGCATCGAATGTATGGAAGGAGTGGTATTTTTATTTTGACATTCATTATTATTGGTAATTTAATTAATAATTAATTTTGATTGGAATCAATATGTACATGGATAGCAAACTTAGACCTTTGATTAATTTAAATCAATGGTCAATATTGAATCAAAGAAACACAAATAATTCAAAATATCTACAATGTCCTTCTAGATGATTTAATTGATTTAAAACAATTTAAATCAACCAAATCAAATAAAATTCACATCTTTCTAAATACACATGATAAAAATAAAGTGACAACATGAAAATTTCTATTTATTTTTTCTGAATATTTTGGCGAAAGAATAAAATTAAAACGACTAAAAATGAATAAAAGTTGGGCGAAAATTTGCTCGAAAAATTAAATCGGACGCACTAGAATGATAAGGACGAAATAAACTTATTGAAGAAATACAACGTTTCCTTTAATTTTGAAATAAATTTTCACCGGTTAAAAGGCTCAGGCGTGTCAAAATGCGACTGAAAAAGTCGTTGAAAAATATAATGGGCACACCAGGTTAAACTACGTGAATCGTAGATTAATAATACTGGCGTCTGTGATTTTAATATCGAAACTTTTTACTCGCTGATTTTGCACGTACTTGAGAAATGATTTAACCAATTTGTCTGTATATTCAAGAATTTATTCCGACTGATATTTTAGGTATTATTCATTATGAAATACATGTGAATGATGCAAACTAAAATTAAAATTGAATTTATGGAAATTTAAGATGCCCGGACAAAACTGGGGTATGACAACTGCCCCTATTTAATTACCTTGAACCAAAAAGTAAGAATGACAACAGTCTTCGTACATTCGTGGTGGAAGATAATTAAATACAAAAAGACCCAAGTTTTGTCCTTTGAAATGCAAGGAAGAAATGCAGAAAGAAGATGCAGTGAGAAATACAGTGAGGAATGTTTATTAGAAGGTAACATGAAACAACCGAGACTTTTTGGGAATTATCAGAACAATATCTTGGATTGAACATACGATATTCTCCGGGGATCAACGGAGCAGTATCTTACATGATATATGATAACACGAAATAATATCACATTTTTGGACTTGATTTAATTAAATTATATTATTATTTGATTCGATTTATTTCATATTATTCGATATTACTTGGTATTTTCCTTCTATTTATTTCAGGTAACACTATTTGAAGCTGTAAGACCCCAATTTTTGCCCTAAGATCCCTCATGGCATCATACCATATCATTGCCTCAAGGATCATTGTGCACCTTTGCTTCCCTCCTAGTGGGTGGGTATCTTGTGAGTGTGGTTCTTGATCACCAAGCATGTATTGCATTTGTATAACATTGCTTTTCATTTGTTTACTAACCAAAAGTACAAAAATATTGTCATCTAACCATGTTACTTGCAGATGAAGCAAACTAGGTCAAAATAGTCAAATCATTCATTGAGCTATAGATGGTGACCATGCTTGAAGAATTTGGGCACCATGATCATTCATAAGAGATTCATATGAGTTGTGACACCATTTGGTATCAAGATTTCAAGTGGTAGAGGCTTGAAATTCATCAAAGCAGGGCTCAATCAACCAAAACCCTAGCAAAGTCAACTGTGGTCAACTGTGCATTTAATCAAGGATTTGAAGGTGTGAGATGGTTGGAAAGGTCTCATTCATGTCCATACAAGCCTCATATAACATGTCAAACATCATCATTGAGGAATTGGAGGTCAGACAAAAAGTTTCCCAAAATAGCAATGACCTGTAATTTCCAACTACCAAAAATGGAAAGTTCTTCTCCTCAAATTTACATCATCAAGCAAGCTTCAAATCAAAATTTTCCCAACATGAAATTTGAAGATCTTGCTCTCACCTTTTCAAAAAGTCCAAGAACACTCCTTTCTCATTTGTGGTTGACAAGTTATGATCAAATCATTTTCAAGAAAAGTTGAACTTCAAGGAGGCATAACTCTTGAACCATTTGGCCAAATTGGGTGATTCTTTTTTGAGCAAATCCCATTTGACATGTACTATCATAATCCATCATTACATTTCATCAAAAATCATCACATAAAAAGGTCATTTTTCAAGTGAACCATTTAAATTTTGGTGGGAAAAAAGGTGATTTTGAAAAGCATTCACAATTTTCATGCCAAACCATTTCCAATCACTTCAAAACAGGTTTTGTGACTTGCTTCAATTGGTTTTCTACTGTTCCATTGGTTCAATTGGAAAAAGGGCAATTTTGCCAAATTGCATAACATGTGCATTTTCACTAATCCATTCCAATTGTTGCTAATCATGTTTACCAAGTGTATTAACAGGGACTATAAAGTGTTAATTGTAACAGAAAATCGAAATCCACAATCACAATCTCAGATCCAAACAGAAAAATCACCAAATTCTCTCAAATTTGTTCAAACTTTTTCTCACTTTTTCATCAAATTGCATCATTCTTCTTGCTTTCTTTTGTGCTAATCCTCATCTGCAGATGCTATTGAAGAACTGTTGAAGAAGAATCGTGGCAAATCTTGAAGATTCTTGACTGTTGAAACCTTGAACTTCATATGGCAGTTTGAGAATTCTTTGATCCTGAGCATTGATTGAGCTGAATTATTGCTTGCATTCATCTTCTACAACACCAGAGATCATCTGTTTTTGCAATTGGAGGCTTGAAACGCGCGAACCTAGATCTGCTCCATCAAAGAGGTTAGAACTCGAATGCTTCAATTCTCACAATTAGCATATGGCTTTGGTAGATCTTGTAACATAGAACACACTGCAAGTTAGATCATGCGATTTCATTGAATATTAAGCAAGATATCTTGATTTTTAGTTTGCATGCCAAAACTTCTTTGCTTCGAATCTTTTGCTGTGGTGAAAATTAGATGAAATTAAGGATAGATTAGTGATCTACGAAGTGAGACGGTTCGATCCATATATCATTTGTCCATTTCTGTGAGGTTTTGTTAATGAGCATGATGAATGAGGAAGAACACGATGAAGCTGTTTGAATTTCTTTCCCAGAACGCGTTTCAATCCATTTGCCTGTGTTTGCATGCCGTTTCCGTGTTTTTCCGCCATGTAGCCATTCATGCGCTGCCACCTCACTTAATGAAACGCAGCGTTTCATTAAGTGAGCGTCTGAATTACCAAAATGCCATTCGTGCCATTTAATTTCATTTTAATTTCCAAATTTTATTTCATTTCATGATTTAACTTCAAAAATCATAAATAATTCATGGAGCATCCAAATTGGTTGGGAATTTTTGCATTCATCTCCATTTTTCATCTAGTTTTTTATAGGCATGATAACACAAGTTGTGCACGGTTGATTTTTAATTTTGTCTAATGGTTTTGATCATGTATGCTTTGTGTCTATGTTTTACGATTTTGCTTGTGAAATAATGATGGATGATTATATGAAGCTGAAATTTTACATGCATGATCTAGACTCACTTCTGGTCATTTTGGTATATGGTTTGCTATTTTTGTATTTCTGGATTGTGAGATATGATGTAATCTTTGGAGGTGTGACAATGTATGTCATACCATGTCTTGTTCATATTCTTGATTTTATTTTCCATGCTTATGCTATGCCAATTGCCCTGGATTTTTGCATGTTGATTCTTATGGATGTCTAGTTTGCTGGTGATTTTTCCTGGAAATTTTGAATGCATGTTTCTATTTGTTTGAGAATTTTCCCTCTGTTTGACCAATTATTGACATTTTGGGAGTCATGATATCATATGATTTGTGAAATCCTTGTGGTTTATTGGATAAACATGAAATTTGGCATGTGTATTACAGACACCTTAAAGGTTGCCATGGCTTTGGTCTCATTCATTTATCATGTTTGATTCCTGTTTTATGAGTGCATGAACATGATGTATGATTTGTGGTCTTGTATGAGCTTGTTTGAACATGCTTTAACTTGTTGATTTTAATTGACTGACTTCCCTTTATCCAAATGCTATGAAATTTGATGTGTTGCTCATTCAATGTGTTATGTTTAAGCATGATTTTTCCTGGAATTTATTGAGCCATTCTGGTATTGATATGCTTGTGTTCATTCTGTTTACATCATTGAGTTCTCAACTTGCCTAGTTTGACATGATTTGCTTATGAAATGCAATTGATGAATGCTTTTGATATGAGACCAACTGGAATTTGTTCTTATTTGATAAATCTTGATTTTGATCAAGTCTCAT
Source organism: Lathyrus oleraceus (assembly GCF_024323335.1). NCBI lineage: Eukaryota > Viridiplantae > Streptophyta > Magnoliopsida > Fabales > Fabaceae > Lathyrus > Lathyrus oleraceus. The sequence continues at coordinate 197,125,089 of NC_066582.1, read as the reverse complement.
GTTCTGTTTTAAATTTTTTCCCTATCTTGAACCCTAGGCTTTGGCCTAAGGGTTCACTTCTCACATTTGAGTTTGATTTTCAGGTTTAAGAAGCAATTGCTTTAAGGAGATTAATTCAAGTTGATTGAGTTTGGTTTATTTGATTGATATGAAATAACTTGGTTTGTTTTGTACGATGCTAACTCATTCCATTTGAGTTTGTGCTTTGCACATGTGGTTGATTGTGTTGACTGTTGGTTCATATCTTGTCTGTTTTGACTTTGTGACTTGAATACTGATTATATTTGATTGATTTCAGGTACCATAGTTGCTTTAGTTCCTTTGAGAACTTGCTATTGCTTTGCTTTGCTTAAGCATTGAGGTAGAATCTCTTGTCTCCATGTAGTTTGGAAGACCTGGCTTGTTACTTAGCCAGACACCTGTCTGAAGTCCTCCTTAAGAGGCAATGTTTGTGATTGTTTATGTTTGTCCCCAAGCAGGAAAAGACCTCATATGAGGCAATTGGTAGATAAAAGAGATATGTAGCCCATCTCCTACTATTCTGTGAGTCACTCACCTTGCTCACACCACATGTGTTGATGCATAGTGAGTAAAAACCCAAGATCTATCGAGTCCTTAACTTGTGGAGAGAGTTCCATCTTTCTGAACTCCCACACCTTCTGATATTCAATGCTCTCCTTGACCAGGGATAAGAGCAATGAGGCACACCCCTCATATCCTTTCATCTGTTTCACCTTGGCTCTCAATATCAAGGTTAAGAGCACCATTCACCCTATTCCAGTTGACTTCTAAGTCTAACCCTTTGATTGAGCCTAATTGTTTGGTTATAGTGGGTGCTAAATGACTTTGTCTGATTGATTGCTTGTTGCATTTGTACATGTTTGCTTGCATGCCTTTGTGCACCTATCATCATAAATTGTTCATTATTGCATGATCATCATTGCATATCTCTGTGATCCATGTTTGGTTTACCCATTGAGGACAACCATAAGTCCACTCATTGGCCATTGTTCCTGTGATTTGGAAGGGATAAAGTGTAAGACCATTTCATTTGGCTACTTATGTCCATTGCTTTTGCTTGTTTGTTGTATGTGAGGATGCAAGTGTAAGACCATGTTGTTGGCTCTTGTATTCCCATGATCATCCTTTGGAGGTTGGTATAAGTCCAGACAGATTGGCATCTGACATCCAGGTTTTGTTTTACCTTAGGAGATTGGAATAAGCCCATTTATTGGCATCTGATATCCGCTTTTGCTTTGTGAGATTGGAGTAAGTCCATTGATGGCATCCGGTATCATTGTTTTATTTTAGGAGATTGGTGTAAATCCATTTATTGGTATCCGGTATCCGCTTTTGTTTGTGAGATTGGTATAAGTCCATTGATGGCATCCGGTATCACCTTGCTTTATTTGCTTGCTTTGTTTTGTTGCTTATTCCTAAGGACACACTTGAATCATCTTCTATATGATCTCAAGAGGTGAACCTTTCTAAGAAGTTTTACATTATCCATACCCTCTTTGTCCTAAACCTTTTCACACTTTGCTTTCAAAAACTTTGACTTGTTGTGCAAACATCTTCATGTCTTTTCAAATTAGAAACCTGGACCTTAAGTCCTTGACTTTTCAAACTCCATTTCATAATATTTCTTTGAATCAATCTTAATCATATCTTGACCCTATTTTGTGAATACTCATAATCAATTAATCTCACATATTCAATTGTTTTGTGGCTTCGCCCATTGTTAACATGTTTTCATACATTAGCCATAGGTTTCAATTACCATAGTGGTTGATGTAAATCTTACCTTATCCTTAGTGAGTCGATTGTAAGACTTCCGTACTGAAAACAGGGTTAACCCCTCTAATACGTCGAAGCCGTCCTCGCATGGTGGATTGTTGGATTCAGGTTGAGTGTTCTCCCATTGGTAATGAAAAACCTTAATGCTTGTGTCTTAAAATGAACTCACTAATTTTTGGAAATCTTTTAGCCGAACTACGGCGTTTTGATCCTTACCTTTGATGGAAGGTACGTAGGCAACGGGTTCATCCGTTCGAACACAAGAATAATAAAAATGTACATTCTTTTCTCATCCTCCCATTCATGTTTGCACAATATGTCATAAACAAATAAACATTTTTTATACAACAAGTGTGAAAAGGGCTCCCTAGGAGTACCTAGGACGTGATGGGTGCCTAACACCTTCCCATTGCGTAATTTACCCCTTACCCAGACTCTCTGATCTTTTCATTAGTTTTCTACGTGTAAAACTTCTTAGGCTTTTGTTCGCTTTTTAGCCAGTCCTTTGGATAAATAAAAGTGCGGTGGCGACTCGATTCATTGTATACTTTGCTTATGGTTTAATCAATAAATCATATAGCGACGAATACACCGCTACAGAAAAGTGGCGACTCTGCTGGGGATAACAAAAATAGACTTTCCCTGGTGGTATTGCCTACTTTTCACCCTTGTTGTATGATATTTGTTTATGTGTTATTTGACATATTTTTGTACAATTTGGGATAACTGTATTGATTGTAATGTTTGAATTGCTTGATATACAATTGCTGTTTGCTTTGGTGATCTCTGTGAGATGAGTTCTATGCCCGAACTCGAGTGCATTCTAGGATAGGAGAATGGCGTAGTCTTGTTGACTGGTGTGGAGTATTCCTTAGCCAGTTGACTTGCGAGTCCATTCACTTGGTGGAGGTCATGTTGGATTAATAATGTCACACAAGTTATTTGTGGTTAGGCATTATTCTTTCAATCATGTGCCTTAGAAGCCAAGGACCTTAGTTTACCAAGCCCATCTTGGCCTATTTTTAGGACGTAGTGCGGAGGTCGTTCAGATGTAAGATCTGATGCGATTGTTACGCGATACTACACTCATAAGAGTCTCTCTTGAGAATATTTTTGGAATACGAGTATTCGTTTCTCCGATAATATCCGAGAGATGGGACGATGATTATGGGAACCTCTGGTAGAACATGTCTGGCAGGTTTAAACCCTAGTACACTCCCTTTGGGTGGTTCTTAACCAGGACTCCATGCTCGTGACTCTCACCAAACCCGTGATTCATGGTTGAGTCATTCAGACAACCTTAATATCAATGGAACTTGGGCGTCGATAAGGTGTAAACCATAATCCGCCAAAATGGATGATTGATATTAAGGATGTTAGAGCCGGTTCATGTACCGTTAATATCAATGGAACTTGGGTGTTGATAAGGTGAAAACCTAAATCCACCAAAATGGATGATTGTATTAGGGATACAATGAGCTTTCCCATGACCTTTGTTTGGTGTGACTTGCTTGATCCTTGAGTGTGATTGTTGCATTCATGCATTCATGCATTCATCTGCATTCATGTCATCAGAAAAAAGAAAATTTTCAAGGAACTTAAAAGGGTTATTTGCAAAATTTTCAGACATGGAAAGACCGAAAAGGCATACAAAGAAGTACAACTTTAGACAACCTGATGTGAAAGAGTTAAGGAATCTGACATCTTATGCATTAGATCCCTTGGGTTTCAAGGCTCGTTATGGGAAGCTTCTACCTCTGTTGACTACTCAGGTTGATGAGGGACTGATGAGTACTTTGGCTCAGTTTTATGATCCTCTGTATCACTGCTTCTCCTTCCCGGACTTCCAGTTGCTACCTACCTTGGAGGAGTATTCTCATCTTATTGGGATCCCGATTCTGGATCAGGTGTCGTTCAGTGGCTTAGAGAGTATTCCGACCGCTCGAGACATTGCAGATTTGTTGCACATAGATGAAGATTTGATTAAAGCTAATCTGATTACCAAAGGTGGAATTCAAGGTCTTCCTTCCGATTTCCTCATCGCTCAAGCTACCGTTTATGGGAAGGCCATGAGTGAGGATGCCTTTGAGGCTTTATTTGTGCTGCTCATCTATGGACTGGTATTATTTCCCAACTTCGACAAATTTGTGGACATGAATGCCATTAGGATCTTCTCAGTTCTTAATCCCGTTCAGACTTTGTTGGGTGATGCCTATGTCTCTTTGCATCTGAGGAATGCAAAGGGTGGAGGAGTTATTGTATGCTGTCTGCCTTTGCTATACAAGTGGTTTATTTCGCACTTGCCGCAGACTCTTGCCTTCAAGGAGAACAAGGGATGTCTACGGTGGTCTCAGAGACTCATGTCTGTCACTAATGATGATATCTCTTGGTATGATCGCGTGTATGATACCGTCCAGATCATTGATTACTGTGGTGAATTCCCCAATGTGCCTCTTCTTGGTACATGTGGTGGGATCAGCTACAATCCCACTCTCGCACGTCGTCAGCTTGGGTTCCCCCTAAAGGATAAACCTCATAACATTCTGTTAGAAGGTGTGTTCTTTCAGGAGGGTAAAGATCCCCAAGGCCTGAAAGCCAGATTTATCCGCGCTTGGCGCAAGATCTGCAAGAAGAGTAGGAACGAATTGGGTCCGAAAAATTGCATTGCTTTGGAGCCCTATACCTCTTGGGTCAGACAGAGAGCTGCCGTGTACTTGATGCCATATGATCATCCGAGACCTACACCGTTGGATGTGGCTGGGCCTTCAACCCTCCCTACCCAACGTGTAGAGGAGTTGAGAGAAGAAGACCTTTCACGTGCTTGGATCCGTGAAAAAGAAGAATTGCTTCAACAGCTGAAAGAGAAGGACGCTCTGATTGAATTTCTCGAGCATCGGGTGATCGACGATCCCAATGATACTTGGACTTCTTTGCTTCCTCAGTCTTCTAAGTTCTGGAAGAGGAAGTATGATCAGCTGGCTAAGGAGAAAGCAGATATGGAAGCTGCCTATGAGAGAGAGATCAAGAAGCTGTGTGTTTCTCGTCTTCCAGCATCCCGAGCTATTAGGGATCCATAGGATATCATTTTCCTTTTCTCTTTGTAATATGATCAAAAATGTTGTACTTCTTTGTCTCGATTATACTGAATGAGATATTTTCCATATGATAATAAATGCTTTAAAAATTCAAAAATTGCAAATAATACCCTAAGGGTTCCTTGAAAATAAAACAAAGCATATGCACAAGCATTACATGCATCATTTTGCATAAGCAGGTACCTTGTTTCTGGTCTTCTTGTTCTGACTCTGTGTTCTTCATTTATTTTGAAGACAAGCTGACTCACCGGTACTATACTCGAGCTAATTCTGCAAGAGTTATGGATCAGCTAGAACAAGAGAACCGTGAACTGAAGGAAGAGGTCGCCAGAGTTGGCGCTTTGATGGAGCAACTTCTTGCTGCTCAGAATCAGCCTGCTCAACCGCCTGCTACTCCTGTCCAGAGGACAATTATCTCAGAGATTGTGGTTCCGACTGTGCCAGCCGCCAGTGCTCATTTTGCGTCTCACGCAATGCCAGCCGGGTTCCCTTGGGGAATGCCTCCGGGTTTCATGCCGGATATTCCTGCTCCAACTTTTGCTCACATGCCGGCATCTAGCCCGGTCCCTGTTGCTGCTCCTCCTGTCGTGCATACCATGCCGAGGGTAGACGACACCATCTATCATTCCGAGCCGTCTGAGGGCCCGGATGTTAATGAGAAGATGGAAGCTATGAATGACCAATTCCTTGAGCTGCGAAAGGAATTGAAGACCCTCAGAGGTAAAGATCTTTTTGGCAAGTTTGCTGCCGAGTTGTGCCTTGTTCCCGGAGTCAAGATACCGATCAAATTCAAAGTGCCTGACTTTGAAAAATATAAAGGGGAACACCTGCCCTCTTGCTCACCTGGTCATGTACGCCAGTAAGATTTCTACTCAAACTGATAATGATCAGCTTCTGATCCATTATTTCCAGGACAGTCTGTCCGGTGCTGCGCTCAGATGGTATATGAGTTTGGACAGTGCTAATATCCGATCCTTCAACGATCTTGGCGAAGCCTTCATCAAGCCATATAAGTATAACGTTGATATGGCTCCTGACCGTGATCAGCTCAGGGCCATGTCCCAGAAGGACAAGGAGACATTCAAGGAGTACGCCCAGAGGTGGCGAGAGCTGGCAGCTCAGATTACTCCACCGCTAGAGGAGAAAGAGATGACTAAGATCTTCTTGAAGACTCCTAGTTCTTTTTATTACGAGCGGATGGTTGCAAGCGCTCCCTCTGATTTCACCGAGATGGTGAACATGGGGATGCGTCTTGAAGAAGGTGTCCGTGAAGGACGTTTGGCAAAGGATGAGAGCTCTTCTTCTAAACGGTATGGGGCGTTTAAGAAGAAGGATGGAGAGGCACGTGTTGTGCAATCCCATGCCAAGCCCAGAAGACCCTCTGTTCAGAGGAAGCCTGCACGGCATAACAACAATCAGCACCAGGTGGCTCATATAGCACCTGTATTCAGAGACAGTGCTCCATATCAGCAACCTCAGCAATATCAGCAGCAGCAACACAATCAGCAACAATCTTCTCAACAGTATCGTCAACAACAACCTCGTCCACAGCAACATGCCTACCAGCCTCGTGGTAGCACCAGTAATCAAGCGAACATGAACTATGATAGGAAAAAGATCAGTTTCGATCCAATTCCTATGTCGTATGCAGAGTTGTATCCCTCTCTAATAGAGCGGAAGCTGATTACTCCAAGAGATCCTCCGGCTATACCGGTCAACCCTCAGTGGTGGTATAAGCCTGACCTGCACTGTGTCTATCATTCTGGCACTCCGGGCCATGATGTAGAGAACTGTTTTTAGCTGAAGACCAAAGTGCAAGATCTGATGCGATGCGGTATTCTGAGTTTTGAAGATTCAGGTCCGAATGTTACCAAGAACCCATTGCCCGCGCATGGGAAATCTGTCAATATGGTCCAGGGATGCCCTGGGAAATACAAAGTCAAATATGTAAGCCATATCAGACGATCGTTGGTCGAACTGCATCGCTTGCTGTGTCAATACAGCCACATGGAGCATGACCACGACAAGTGTTGTATCTGTTCGGTTAATCGTTTGGGGTGCAATCAGGTATGAAGAGAACTTCAAGAACTGCTGGATGAAGGTACCATTGAGATCCTCCAGAATCGCAATGTTGATGAGGATGAACCGGAGGTGAATGTTATCTCGCCTGTGTTCAAGCTACCTGAGCCTGTTGTTATTCGCTATGATACCAACAAGCCGAAGGTCTCTCCTTCCCTAACAATCAAGCCTGCAGGCCCGGTGCCTTATGCTTCTGATAGAGCTGTGCCATTCATATATAACCCTGTTGCTGTAGAAGATGGGGTAGAAGTGCCTTTGCCTTCAACGTCTGTGACGAACATTGCTGATGTGAGCGGGTTGACCCGGAGTGGTCGTGTGTTTTCTGCACCTCCCAAGGCTCCTGTGGCTTCTGATACCGTTGAGCGTCCTGTTGGGACGGCTGTTAATATTCAGAACCCGACACTTGATGTTGCCAAACCCTCCTCCTCTGTACCAAAGACTCCTGCTTCTCCTGTTGGCCCTAGTGGCATTATGAATGAAGAATCTGATGAGATGCTGAAGCTCATCAAAAAGAGTGAGTACAATGTTGTAGACCAGCTTCTACAAACGTCATCCAAGATTTCCATTTTATCTCTGTTGTTGAATTCAGAACCCCATAGGGAGGCTCTGCAGAAGGTTTTGGATCTGGCATATGTTGATCACGACGTCACGATTGAGCAGTTCGACAGTATTGTTGCAAACATTACCGCTTGCAACACTTTGAGTTTTTGTGACGCTGATCTCCCTGAGGAGGGAAGAGACCACAACATGGCTTTACACATCTCCCTGAATTGCAAATCTGATGCCATGTCCAATGTGCTGGTGGACACTGGATCTTCCTTGAATGTATTGCCAAAAACCACACTCTCCAAGTTGTCATATCAAGGCCCTCCTATGAGGCAGAGTGGGGTTGTTGTGAAGGCTTTTGATGGGTCACGTAAGACCGTGATTGGGGAAGTTGATCTCCCAATCAAAATTGGACCTAGTGACTTCCAAGTTACCTTCCAGGTAATGGACATCCACCCATCATACAGCTGTCTCCTTGGCAGACCATGGATTCACGAGGCTGGCGCCGTGACATCCACCCTACACCAAAAGCTGAAATTTGTCAAGAACAAAAAACTGGTTGTGGTAGGGGGAGAAAAGTCTCTCCTGGTTAGCCATCTGTCTTCTTTCTCATATATTGATGCCGAGGATGAAGTTGGAACTCCATTCCAAGCTTTATCTATTGATGAACCAATCGAGAAGAAGTCTCCTTCATTTGCTTCCTACAAAGATGCGAAACTGGCCATTGAATGTGGTGCAGTAGCTGGTTTAGGGAAGGTGATTGAGCTTGAAGACAATAAATCCCGGGCTGGCATTGGCTACTGTTCTGGGGCATTTAATGAGCAAGGTTTGTTCACGAGTGGGGGATTCATCCACGACGATCAACCTGAGGAAGAAGTTGCTGCTATCTTGGAAGAGGATGCAGAGGATCTGAACAATTTCATCATTCCTGGTGGTGTCTGCCACAATTGGGTCGCTGTAGATGTTCCTACAGTCATCCATAGATCAGAGTAATTGTTCACTTTGTTTGAAAACCTTCTCCCATGCCAAAAGGAGAAGTGATGACATTGTTGGCAGCATTTAATACAATGATGTTTTCATTCAATTAATGCATTGTTAAACATTTGTTTTTCCATTTGTTTTCACTTTTTGCTTTTGCACGAAATCAGTGATCACAAAAAACCCATAAAAACAAGAATAAAAGCAAACATTTTTCATCTGCATAATGATTTGCTTGTTTAAATTCTAAAGTTTTTCATTAACCAAAATCATTATGCAGGTTGATCCTAAAACCCATTGAACATAATGATCCAACGCCATCTCCCAATTTTGAATTCCCTGTATTCGAGGCAGAGGAAGATGATGTTGAAGGAATTCCTGATGAGATTTCCCGTCTCCTTGAGCACGAGAAGAAGATCATTCAGCCGCACCTTGAAGATTTGGAAACAGTCAATTTGGGGTCTTAGGATTGTGTTCGTATGGTGAAGATTGGGGCACTTCTTGAAGAGTCTGTCAAGAAAGGGGTGATCAGCTTGCTACGAGAATATTCCGATATCTTCGCTTGGTCCTATGAAGACATGCCAGGTCTAGATACAGATATTGTGCAACATTTCCTGCCTTTGAAGCCTGAGTGCGTGTCTGTGAAGCAAAAGCTCAGAAGAACTCATCCAGATATGGCAGTGAAGATCAAAGAGGAAGTTCAGAAGCAAATTGATGCGGGGTTTCTGGTGACTTCTACATATCCTCAATGGGTGGCCAATATTGTACCTGTTCCTAAGAAGGACGGAAAAGTCCGTATGTGCGTTGATTACAGATATTTGAATAAGGCTAGTCCTAAAGATGATTTTCCTCTACCACACATTGATATGTTGGTAGACAATACAGCTAAATTCAAAGTCTTTTCCTTTATGGACGGATTTTCCGGATATTATCAAATCAAAATGGCACCCGAAGATATGGAGAAGACAACATTCATCACACCTTGGGGAACATTCTGTTATCGAGTGCTGCCCTTCGGTCTGAAGAACGCCGGAGCCACGTATCAACGAGCTATGACTACCTTGTTTCATGACATGATGCACAAGGAGATAGAGGTCTATGTTGACGATATGATTGCTAAGTCCCGAACGGAAGTTGAACATGTTGAGCATTTGTTGAAGCTTTTTCAGCGTCTGAGGAAGTTTAGACTTCGCCTGAATCCGAACAAATGTACATTTGGAGTCCGGTCCGGCAAGTTGTTGGGTTTTGTTGTCAGCGAGAGAGGTATTGAGGTTGATCCTGCAAAGGTCAAAGCAATACAAGAGATGCCTGCACCCAAAACTGAGAAGCAAGTCCGAGGTTTTCTTGGCCGCTTGAATTACATTTCCCGATTTATATCCCACATGACTGCCACATGTGCGCCGATATTCAAGCTCCTTCGGAAAGATCAGTCTCATGATTGGACCGAGGATTGCCAGAAAGCTTTCGACAGTATCAAAGAGTATCTGTCCGAACCTCCGATCTTGTCTCCTCCCGTGGAAGGGAGACCTCTGATTATGTATTTGACTGTGCTTGAAGACTCAATGGGTTGTGTACTCGGTCAGCAAGATGAATCAGGGAAGAAAGAATCTGCTATATACTACCTCAGTAAGAAGTTTACTGATTGTGAGTCTCGGTACTCTATGCTTGAGAAGACGTGCTGTGCTTTAGCTTGGGCTGCTAAGCGTTTGCGCCAGTACATGATAAATCATACAACTTGGTTGATATCCAGAATGGATCCAATCAAGTATATTTTCGAGAAGCCTGCTTTAACTGGGAGGATCGCCCGTTGGCAGATGTTGTTGTCTGAGTATGATATCGAGTATCGAGCTCAGAAGGCTATTAAAGGTAGTATCTTGGCTGACCATCTAGCGCACCAGCCGATTGAAGATCATCAGTCTGTTAAGTACGACTTCCCAGACGAGGAAATTCTGTATTTGAAAATGAAAGATTGTGATGAGCCTACACTTGATGAAGGTCCAGAACCTGGTTCCAGATGGACGATGGTGTTTGATGGCGCTGTAAATCAGTACGTAAATGGTATTGGGGCAGTAATCATTACTCCTCATGGCACGCATATTCCGCTTACAGTAAGGCTAACTTTCAAATGCACGAATAATATGGCAGAGTATGAGGCCTGTATTATGGGACTTGAAGAATGTATTGATTTGAGAATCAAACATCTTGATGTATATGGTGATTCGGCCCTGGTTGTCAATCAGATCAAGGGTGAATGGGAGACGAATCAGCCAAGTCTCATTCCATACAGAGATTACGCAAGAAGGATTTCAACATTCTTTACAGAAGTTGACTTTCATCATATTCCTCGAGAGGATAATCCGATGGCAGATGCTCTTGCCACGCTCTCTTCCATGATTGTTGTCAAGTATTGGAATGAAGTTCCTAATATTGCCGTGATGCGCTTGGACAGACCAGCTCACGTATTTGCAGTCGAAGAAGTGAATGATGACAAGCCTTGGTATTTTGATATCAAGAATTTCCTCCAGAACCAGGTCTACCCGCCTGGGGCATCTGTGAAAGATAGGAAAACTTTGAGAAGGTTGTCAGGCAGTTTCTACCTCAGTGGGGAAATACTGTACAAGAGAAATTTCGACATGGTTTTGCTCAGATGCGTGGATAGACACGAAGCAGACCTGTTGATGACTGAGGTCCATGAGGGTTCATTTGGTACTCATTCCAATGGACATGCCATGGCTAGAAAGATGTTGAGAGCAGGCTACTATTAGCTGACAATGGAGTCTGACTGCTGCAAATATGTGAAGAAATGCCACAAGTGTCAGATTTACGCGGATAAGATTCATATTCCTCCGACACTTCTGAATGTGATTTCATCACCATGGCCTTTCTCTATGTGGGGAATCGACATGATCGGCATGATTGAACCGAAAGCGTCCAACGGACACAGGTTTATTCTCGTAGCAATTGACTACTTCACCAAATGGGTTGAAGCCGCTTCGTATGCGAACGTGACCAGACAGGTGGTTGTGAAGTTTATCAAGAACCAACTGATTTGCCGTTATGGTGTGCCAGATAAGATCATTACTGATAATGGATCTAATCTGAATAACAAGATGATGGATGAGTTGTGCGCTGAATTCAAGATTGCACACCATAACTCCTCTCCCTACAGACCCAAGATGAATGGGGCTGTTGAAGCTGCTAATAAGAATATCAAGAAGATTATCCAGAAGATGACAGTTACGTACAAAGATTGGCATGAGATGCTGCCATTTGCTTTGCATGGTTATCGTACATATGTCCGCACTTCGACAGGGGCAACCCCTTTTTCTCTTGTTTACGGCATGGAGGCCGTTCTCCCAGTAGAGGTGGAGATCCCATCAATGAGAGTCTTGATGGAAGCCAAGTTGATTGATGCTGAATGGATTCAGAGTCGTTATGACCAACTGAATTTGATTGAAGAGAAGCGATTGACTGCCATGTGCCATGGTCAGTTATATCAGCAGAGAATGAAGAAAGCATTCGATAAGAAGGTCAAGCCTCGCGTGTTCCGAGAAGGTGACCTTGTGCTCAAGAAAGTCTTGTCTTTCGCGCCCGATTCCAGGGGCAAGTGGACTCCAAACTATGAGGGTCCGTATGTTGTTAAGAGAGCCTTTTCAGGCGGTGCTTTGATGCTTACAACAATGGACGGGGAGGATTTCACTCGTCCTGTGAATTCAGATGCAGTCAAGAAATACTTTTCCTAAAAAAAAAAGTATATGCAAATGAAAAACAGAATAGCTCGCTAAGTTGAAAACCCGAAAGGGCGGCTTAGGAAAAAATGAGCGTCTCGGTGGAGAACCCGCAAGGGTAATCCAGGCAAAAATTAGAGACTTGAAAAAAAAAGCATATTTGCATCCCGCTAGATTGAGTACCTCACCCTGGGGCAATCTAGGCAAAAATTAGGGATTCGGCAAGTAACTGCATCCTGACAAGACTTTCTGGCCACCAGCTGCCTGTTTGTCAGAGGATTCTCGATTCGTTGTCGACTGAAGCTTCGCATACATCGAGATTCAAATTGGTAGAGAAAGGATCATTATGTTCAATGTAGCCCTCTTCCAATATATATCACTGATTTCGAATTTGTACAGATCTATGGAGTCTTGCCATTTGCAGGCTACCATTCCATCAAATCAATTTGAGCTTTTATCCAATTATTTGCACTCTTATTTGTTCCAATTCAACAAATGTTTTGCATGTTTTAATTGATAAAATGTCATTGTTTTAAACAAATAAATTTTTCAAAATTGTTGTTTTAAACAAAGTGAACATTCACAATGATGAAAGGATACTTAAGAATTTCTCAGTGCTCTCCCGAGGGTGGCATGATTTCCAACAGGTAAGACATTTGTTCATATTCCTGGCATTGGTTGTATCCCCTTTATCCTGCTTTATCGGGGTTGTTCCCCAAGCAGAGCTTTTGTTAGGGTTGTTCCCCTAAGCAGATGTTGTTGAAGACTTCGTTTTCTTCTCCAGCAGTATTCTCCCCCAGCATGGGTATTTCCCATTTGGAAACTTCGGTAATTGGTGGTTTGAGACCCCGGTACCCTATCACTCTCCCCAGTGCAATCGCCAGTAGGAGTTGTGGTTTTTCTCCTCAGCAGAGACGCGTTCCATTTGAAGATTCAATGGTTGGTGGATTGATATCCCGGTACTTTACCGCTTTCCCAGCATGGTCGCAGGCTGGATTGTTGCTATCTTTCCTCAGCACAGTCGATAGCGGGATCCGTGATATATCCCCAGAGCAGAGTGTTGTGGAAGATTTTGTTTGCTCCAGTAGTACTCTCTTCCCCGGCCACGTCGCCAGCAGAGTTGCTATATCTCCCCGTCAGTGCGCTTATTCCTTCAGCAGGGCAGTGATTGTGTTCCTCCTCAGCAGTTGTGGATTTTTTCCTCAACAGAGTCAGGATTGCATCCGTGATATCCCCCTCAGAATCTCCGCCGGAGTTGGAAACCTCTGTTTTCCCCAGTAGGGTCGGTTGGTGATCTATCATACATAGATTTGGTGGACCTCCTTTTGCTTTTGATCCCCAGTAGAGTAGCTTGTTGCAGAATCTACTTGTGTGATCTGTTTTTCCCTCAGTGGGTTGTTCCCCAGTGGAATGGATATTTGTGTTCTCCCCAGGTAGAGTTGCTTGTGCAGCCAGATTCTACATGGATGATCTGTTCTCCCTTTGTGGGTTGTTCCCTAGTGGAGTTATTGCGGAGTTTCCTTCGTGGTAGTTTTTGCTCGTGCAGTGAGTTCTTGTTCCCCTGCAGACATTTTGGGATTTATCCCATTCCCCAACATATTTGTCCTTGTGGCCGTTGTTGCCTGTTGTGACTTTTTGTACTCCAGTTGGGTTGATTGTTGATCCATCACCCAGAGATTTTGTGATATCTCTGATCTTTTGCCTCCCCACAGATCTTTGCTGTTCAGCTTGAAGATCTCCAGCAGATTGGCTTTCCAGTTGGATTTTTTCCTTGGAAGTATAGTACCGGGCGTTTGATTCCTGGTCCTGTTTGTGTTAGAATTGTCTGTTTTGTCAGCATTCATCAAACATGAATCACGCATATTCATGCATACTCATAAACATTCAGATATTCATGTTGCATTTTTGCCATATATCTTTATAGATCTCCCAAAGCGGATGTCGGGTGTTTAATCTCTCAAAATAGAGTCAACCCTTAAGCAGAAAGTGTCTATCCTTTCCTACCATTTCCCCACTGAGATACATCCTCGTGGATGACGGTTATTTCCGTTCCCTCCCAACACACCTTGGGACGGGTTTACCCTTTTGAGTTATATCCTCATCAGGACGAGTCTTGATTCAGTCCGCCTTTTTGGTTTGATTCTAAATTGGCCTTTTTCAACTGTCTCTTGCACTTCACTGTGGCATAAATGAATAGTTGCTTATGAACCGGAGCTCATTCATCTTATCCTCAGTGGAATGTTTGGCCTTCTGCCTACAAACCAGTAGTTGTAAGTCCTATCTTTGCGGTTTTCTACCTACTACCCGGTAGTTATAAACCCCGTTTTCTCCCCTAACAGAGTCAACTTTGTTGTTCATCCCAACCGATGACAAGTCCCCCCTTTGTGGTTATCTTCATCTAGTACTTGATGTTGATTTTCCTTCGCTTGGATGAGTCGCTTGAATAAGTACTCATATCCCCAGCAAATCTTTTATGGATAATTGCCGTACGCCAGCAATTTTATCCCCAGCGGGTCCTTTCACCATTTGTCAGTGATTGTGTTCCCCGGATCATTGATTTTCATCAATGTATCCCAGCGAGTCTTCTTCCATTTACCCTCTTGTTGGTAGTGTTGTGACTCCTTGTTGATTGGTCATCTTTATATACCTAGTTTGGTATCCCGATGCCTTTCTTTTCGGATTTTTATCCTATAAACAACCTACAACCCGATTCAGGATAATCTTCCTTTAGAGGTTATTATTCACGCTTTGACGGCAATGAATAATATATCTCATTCACTCTTCAGTTGAAACCTTTTGTGTTTCTCTAGTCGAGTAAGATTCGTTATTTCCCTTTTGCGGAATCGAATATTTGTTGTTTCGGATAATTGTTGGATGCTTGCAATTTATCCCTTTGAGTTGTCTTTCGTTTACCCGGATGCTTGGTATCTATTGTCTCTCCTTTTGGTTAGTCACCTATTATATACTTCGGTATCTCTGGTGTCTTTTCCTTTCGAGTATATTATTCACGGTCTGCCGGTAATGAATAATATGTCTCTTGCGCTCTTTGGTTGGAATCCTTTGTTGATCTTCCCCAATAGAGTAAGATTCGTATTCCTTGTGGAATCGAATGTTCATCCTATAAACAAGTTTGCTTTCGCTCTCTTCAGGATGATGAGTGTCTTGGAACACAAACCAATTCACATTTTCGGATTTTTATCCTATAAACAACCTACAACCCGGTTCAGGATAATCTTCCTTTTGAGTGTACTATCCACGTTCTGACGGTAATGGATATTATGTCTCTTTCGCTCTTGGGTCAATCTTTTGATTGTTTTCTCCGCGGAGTAAGATTCGTATTCCTTGTGGAATCGGATGTTCATCCTACAAACAAGTTTGCTGTTCTAGCTTTCTTCAGGATGATGAGTGTCTTGGAACACAAACCAATTCAAATTTTCGGTTTTTATCCTATAAACAACCTACAACCCGGTTTAGGATAATTTTCCGTGCGAGTATATTATCTACGTTTGGACGGCTATAGATAATATATCTCATGCGCTCTTTTGTCGGATCCTTTGTTTGTTTCCCCAACTGAGTAAGATTTGCATTCTTTACATAATCAAATGTCCATCCTATAAACAAGTTTGCTTTTCTAGCTTTCTTCAGGATGATGAGTGTTTTGGAACACACACCAATTCACGCTTTGGTCGGTCACCTGTTACATACCTACAACCCGGTATCCTTGGTGTTCCTTCCCGTCTGCTCCCTATTATGACCTTGGTCCCCTGTGGAGTCAGATTTTCCTGAGATATGTACCTTTTTCAGGCCTGCCTCAGATGGTAGGTTGATATCTCTCACCCGTATACTGGTCTTAGATATTCATTCTTCCTGAGGTTGTTACTCACTAACCGGTAACATCTCATCCTTTGGTTCCCCCTGGAAAGTCTTTTCTAGATTTCCCCAACGGAGTTGTGTTCCTATTCGTGTTGCTGTATTGGTGTTATCCCCAGTACATGCATTTTGTGAGTCAGCTTGAGTCTTTCCAATGGAAGTGTTTTCCTTTGGAATTTCTCTCTCTCCCCAGTTTGAGTCCTTTACTTCCCCAGTAAAGTCTCCAGTCCGATGTTTCGTTATCCCCAAATCAAAGTCGTGTCCTGCTCACGCATTCTTTTTCTTCTATTATCCCCAATAAGAGTCCTGTTAGAGTCTCTGTTCCTGGTGAGTGTATTACTCCGATGGATCGTCTTTTCTTCTGTGTGAATCATATTCCCCACAGAGTTCGTGTCTTTCGCATGCATACATTCGCATCATGAGGTCTCTTAGGGACCAAATTTTATCTCATTTCTGTTATTTAAGCCCATTCTACCATGTCAAGATGAAGATTTCTAAACTTCACTTCTTCGGCTAGAATGACCTTAAATAGGGGCATCTGTAAGACCCCAATTTTTGCCCTAAGATCCCTCATGGCATCATACCATATCATTGCCTCAAGGATCATTGTGCACCTTTGCTTCCCTCCTAGTGGGTGGGTATCTTGTGAGTGTGGTTCTTGATCACCAAGCATGTATTGCATTTGTATATCATTGCTTTTCATTTGTTTACTAACCAAAAGTACAAAAATATTGTCATCTAACCATGTTACTTGCAGATGAAGCAAACTAGGTCAAAACAGTCAAATCATTCATTGAGCTATAGATGGTGACCATGCTTGAAGAATTTGGGCACCATGATCATTCATAAGAGATTCATATGATTTGTGACACCATTTGGTATCAAGATTTCAAGTGGTAGAGGCTTGAAATTCATCAAAGCAGGGCTCAGTCAACCAAAACCCTAACAAAGTCAACTGTGGTCAACTGTGCATTTAATCAAGGATTTGAAGGTGTGAGATGGTTAGAAAGGTCTCATTCATGTCCATACAAGCCTCATATAACATGTCAAACATCATCATTGAGGAATTGGAGGTCAGACAAAAAGTTTCCCAAAATAGCAATGACCTGTAATTTCCAACTGCCAAAAATGGAAAGTTCTTCTCCTCAAATTTACATCATCAAGCAAGCTTCAAATCAAAATTTGTCCAACATGAAAGTTGAAGATCTTGCTCTCACCTTTTCAAAAAGTCAAAGAACACTCCTTTCTCATTTGTGGTTGACAAGTTATGATCAAATCATTTTCAAGAAAAGTTGAACTTCAAGGAGGCATAACTCTTGAACCATTTGGCCAAATTGGGTGATTCTTTTTTGAGCAAATCCCATTTGACATGTACTATCATAATCCATCATTACATTTCATCAAAAATCATTACATAAAAAGGTCATTTTTCAAGTGAACCATTTAAATTTTGGTGGGAAAAAAGGTGATTTTGAAAAGCATTCACAATTTTCATGCCAAACCATTTCCAATCACTTCAAAACAGGTTTTGTGACTTGCTTCAACTGGTTTTCTACTGTTCCATTGGTTCAATTGGAAAAAGGGCAATTTTGCCAAATTGCATAACATGTGCATTTTCACTAATCCATTCCAATTGTTGCTAATCATGTTTACCAAGTGTATTAACAGGGACTATAAAGTGTTAATTGTAACAGAAAATCGAAATCCACAATCACAATCTCAGATCCAAACAGAAAAATCACCAAGTTCTCTCAAATTTGTTCAAACTTTTTCTCACTTTTTCATCAAATTGCATCATTCTTCTTGCTTTCTTTTGTGCTAATCCTCATCTGCAGATGCTATTGAAGAACTGTTGAAGAAGAATCGTGGCAAATCTTGAAGATTCTTGACTGTTGAAACCTTGAACTTCATATGGCAGTTTGAGAATTCTTTGATCCTGAGCATTGATTGAGCTGAATTATTGCTTGCATTCATCTTCTACAACACCAGAGATCATCTGTTTTTGCAATTGGAGGCTTGAAACGCGCGAACCTAGATCTGCTCCATCAAAGAGGTTAGAACTCGAATGCTTCAATTCTCACAATTAGCATATGGCTTTGGTAGATCTTGTAACATAGAACAAACTGCAAGTTAGATCATGCGATTTCATTGAATATTAAGCAAGATATCTTGATTTTTAGTTTGCATGCCAAAACTTCTTTGCTTCGAATCTTTTGCTGTGGTGAAAATTAGATGAAATTAAGGATAGATTAGTGATCTGCGAAGTGAGACGGTTCGATCCATATATCATTTGTCCATTTCTGTGAGGTTTTGTTCATGAGCATGATGAATGAGGAAGAACACGATGAAGCTGTTTGAATTTCTTTCCCAAAACGCGTTTCAATCCATTTGCCTGTGTTTGCATGCCGTTTCCGTGTTTTTCCGCCATGAAGCCATTCACGCGCTGCCACCTCACTTAATGAAACGCATCGTTTCATTAAGTGAGCGTCTGAATTACCAAAATGCCATTCGTGCCATTTAATTTCATTTTAATTTCCAAATTTTATTTCATTTCATGATTTAACTTCAAAAAATCATAAATAATTCATGGAGCATCCAAATAGGTTGGGAATTTTTGCATTCATCTTCATTTTTCATCTAGTTTTTTATAGGCATGATAACACAAGTTGTGCACGGTTGATTTTTAATTTTGTCTAATGGTTTTGATCATGTATGCTTTGTGTCTATGTTTTACCATTTTGCTTGTGAAATAATGATGGATGATTATATGAAGCTGAAATTTTACATGCATGATCTAGACTCACTCCTGGTCATTTTGGTATATGGTTTGCTATTTTTGCATTTCTGGATTATGAGATATGATGTAATCTTTGGAGGTGTGACAATGTATGTCATACCATGTCTTGTTCATATTCTTGATTTTATTTTCCATGCTTATGCTATGCCAGTTGCCCTGGATTTTTGCATGTGGATACTTATGGATGTCTAGTTTGCTGGTGATTTTTCCTGGAATTTTTGAATGAACTTTTCTATTTGTTTGAGAATTTTCCCTCTGTTTGACCAATTGTTGACATTTTGGGAGTCATGATATCATATGATTTGTGAAATCCTTGTGGTTTATTGGATGAACATGAAACTTGGCATGTGTATTATAGACATCTTAAAGGTTGCCATGGCTTTGGTCTCATTCATTTATCATGTTTGATTCCTGTTTTATGAGTGCATGAACATGATGTATGATTTGTGGTCTTGTATGAGCTTGTTTGGACATGCTTTAACTTGTTGATTTTAATTGACTGACTTCCCTTTATCCAAATGCTATGAAATTTGATGTGTTGCTCATTCAATGTGTTCTGTTTAAGCATGATTTTTCCTGGAATTTATTGAGCCATTCTGGTATTGATATGCTTGTGTTCATTCTGTTTACATCATTGAGTTCTCAACTTGCCTAGTTTGACATGATTTGCTTATGAAATGCAATTGATGAATGCTTTTGATATGAGACCAACTGGAATTTGTTCTTATTTGATAAATCTTGATTTTAATTAAGTTTCATGTTCTGTTTTAAATTTTTTCCCTATCTTGAACCCTAGGCTTTGGCCTAAGGGTTCACTTCTCACATTTGAGTTTGATTTTCAGGTTTAAGAAACAATTGCTTTAAGGAGATTAATTCAAGTTGATTGAGTTTGGTTTATTTGATTGACATGAACTAACTTGGTTTGTTTTGTAGGATGCTAACTCATTCCATTTGAGTTTGTGCTTTGCACATGTGGTTGATTGTGTTGACTGTTGGTTCATATCTTGTCTGTTTTGACTTTGTGACTTGAATACTGATTATATTTGATTGATTTCAGGTACCATAGTTGCTTTAGTTCCTTTGAGAACTTACTATTGCTTTGCTTTGCTTAAGCATTGAGGTAGAATCTCTTGTCTCCATGTAGTCTGGAAGACCTGGCTTGTTACTTAGCCAGGCACCTGTCTGAAGTCCTCCTTAAGAGGCAATGTTTGTGATTGTTTATGTTTGTCCCCAAGCAGGAAAAGACCTCATATGAGGCAATTGGTAGATAAAAGAGATATGTAGCCTATCTCCTACTATTCTGTGAGTCACTCACCTTGCTCACACCACATGTGTTGATGCATAGTGAGTAAAAACCCAAGATCTATCGAGTCCTTAACTTGTGGAGAGAGTTCCATCTTTATGAACTCCCACACCTTCTGATATTCAATGCTCTCCCTGACCAGGGATAAGAGCAATGAGGCACACCCCTCATATCCTTTCATCTGTTTCACCTTGGCTCTCAATATCAAGGTTAAGAGCACCATTCACCCTATTCCAGTTGACTTCTAAGTCTAACCCTTTGATTGAGCCTAATTGTTTGGTTATAGTGGGTGCTAAATGACTTTGTCTGATTGATTGCTTGTTGCATTTGTACATGTTTGCTTGCATGCCTTTGTGCATCTATCATCATAAATTGTTCATTATTGCATGATCATCATTGCATATCTCTGTGATCCATGTTTGGTTTACCCATTGAGGACAACCATAAGTCCACTCATTGGCCATTGTTCCTGTGATTTGGAAGGGATAAAGTGTAAGACCATTTCATTTGGCTACTTATGTCCATTGCTTTTGCTTGTTTGTTGTATGTGAGGATGCAAGTGTAAGACCATGTTGTTGGCTCTTGTATTCCCATGATCATCCTTTGGAGGTTGGTATAAGTCCAGACAGATTGGCATCTGACATCCAGGTTTTGTTTTACCTTAGGAGATTGGAATAAGCCCATTTATTGGCATCTGATATCCGCTTTTGCTTTGTGAGATTGGAGTAAGTCCATTGATGGCATCCGGTATCATTGTTTTATTTTAGGAGATTGGTGTAAATCCATTTATTGGTATCCGGTATCCGCTTTTGTTTGTGAGATTGGTATAAGTCCATTGATGGCATCCGGTATCACCTTGCTTTATTTGCTTGCTTTGTTTTGTTGCTTATTCCTAAGGACACACTTGAATCATCTTCTATATGATCTCAAGAGGTGAACCTTTCTAAGAAGTTTTACATTATCCATACCCTCTTTGTCCTAAACCTTTTCACACTTTGCTTTCAAAAACTTTGACTTGTTGTGCAAACATCTTCATGTCTTTTCAAATTAGAAACCTGGACCTTAAGTCCTTGACTTTTCAAACTCCATTTCATAATATTTCTTTGAATCAATCTTAATCATACCTTGACCCTATTTTGTGAATACTCATAATCAATTAATCTCACACATTCAATTGTTTTGTGGCTTCGCCCATTGTTAACATGTTTTCACACATTAGCCATAGGTTTCAATTACCATAGTGGTTGATGTAAATCTTACCTTATCCTTAGTGAGTCGATTGTAAGACTTCCGTACTGAAAACAGGGTTAACCCCTTTAATACGTCGAAGCCGTCCTCGCATGGTGGATTGTTGGATTCAGGTTGAGTGTTCTCCCATTGGTAATGAAAAACCTTAATGCTTGTGTCTTAAAATGAACTCACTAATTTTTGGAAATCTTTTAGCCGAACTACGGCGTTTTGATCCTTACCTTTGATGGAAGGTACGTAGGCAACGGGTTCATCCGTTCGAACACAAAAATAATAAAAATGTACATTCTTTTCTCATCCTCCCATTCATGTTTGCACAATATGTCATAAACAAATAAACATTTTTTATACAACAAGTGTGAAAAGGGCTCCCTAGGAGTACCTAGGACGTGATGGGTGCCTAACACCTTCCCATTGCGTAATTTACCCCTTACCCAGACTCTCTGATCTTTTCATTAGTTTTCTACGTGTAAAACTTCTTAGGCTTTTGTTCGCTTTTTAGCCAGTCCTTTGGATAAATAAAAGTGCGGTGGCGACTCGATTCATTGTATACTTTACTTATGGTTTAATCAATAAATCATATAGCGACGAATACACCACTACAGAAGCATACGTGAAAAAGGAAGAAAATGAGGTGCAAAAAGATGATGAAACTAAAGCCCAGCCCAAAACTGTCAACTAGAAGCGCTGAAGTTGTGACGACCGCCACACAAGGTGTGACGAGCGTCAGGCCCTTCTACTTTGTGTTACGAGCGTAACACAAGGTGTGACGAGCGTCACACCCCACTCCTATATTTTTGGCTTTGACGCGTAACAGAGTCACGTTCAGCCTATTCTTCCGCTTGACTCGTCGAAACGTGAAGTTTACTTACTGGAGAAATTTTTGGGAAACGGTTACAAAATGGATTAATATAAATAGAACCAAAAATCCAACCCTGGGGCTCCCCTCTCCTTTTTTCCGCCGTGCAAGCATTTACAGTACTAATTTTTTACAGCTTTCTATTTTATTAGCAATTTTTATTTCCTTTTCTTTTCCATCAATTTTCAAAGCATTCAATTAATTTTTCACACAATAGTTTCTACACCGGAAACTATTGTGTATATTTTACTGGATCTAACCTTACGTTAGATCATAGTATTTTATTCTTTCGTTTTTAATTTCCTGTCCGATCGAAGATTGCAAGAACAAATCCAACCGGTCTGTGGTGGAGTGTTCAAGCATCGAAGCTAGGAATAATCAATATTTCTATTAATTTTACAGGTTCTTTAATTTTATTGTTTTAATTTATATAAGCTCTGCACTGCTATTTATTTATACTGTTTGTCTGATATGGCTGTATTTAAGCATAATAATTGTTTAAGTCTGTTTAACATGTCCGGCTAATTTATTTAGATATCGGTATGTAAAGTAAGCGGAATGAAGGAATCAAAACTAAGTTGGTTTAAATTTATTTAAAAATATAATCACTCTTTTTATGGTCTCAATTTACAGAATTAACACCAAAGTTTTTGTACGAGAGTAAAAAGCATAAAGAAGTTAAAATCAATAGAACGACAGTTTGAGCTTTTAACTGGACAGTGTAAATTGGACATTAATTTTAAATCAGGGCGAAAGCAATTTTTAGAGTTAATTAAATTCTAATCATTTTCAAAAATTATTTTTAAAGGGTAAATGTGAGGACGAGAGTTAAGCATTTAAGTTTAATCATATAATCTAAGTCAACATAGCGAGAGTTTGAGACAAGGGTGTTTAAATGGTTAGCATTTTCTTAAAAAGAGTTTCTGTAGATTCTATTGTTTTCAAAAAGTGATTTTGGACTTAACTAATAGTGAGAGCCACGTTAATATAAAGTCATAGTCTATTCAACAGAGCGAGAGTTTGAGAAAAGACTTTTAAATCAATAGTGTCTACTGAAAAGATTTATTTTAAAACTAAGAAACCAACGAAGATTTGATTCCCTAATTACGACGAACTGCATACCGATATCCGCTTATTTGATATTTAATCTAGATCTTATTTTAGTTTTATTTTTCCCCCTAATCAACAAAGTATCATCCGCCTTAGCTTTACGAAGTAACCTTAGAAAAACGGTATATCGATTCATAAGTCCCTGTGGGATCGATATCTTTTAAAACTACGCGATAAGACTGTGCACTTGCAGTTAATACCCCATTCGACTCATAAAGTCGCGATCAATATAATCGAGATATTCCAACAAGGGAATGATACCTCAGTCGTATCTAAGATTCTCCGAGAACAAATGAGATTCTTCATATTGATGAAGTAGTATCTCAAACAGATAAATGAGATTCTTCAGATAAATGTAGTAGTATCTCAAATAGATAAATGAGATTCTCCAGATAAATGAAGCAGTATCTCAAACAGATAAATGACTCTCTTCAGATAAATGAAGCAGTATCTCAAACAGATAAATGAGACTCTTCAAATAAATGAAGCAGTACCTCAAATAAATAAATGAGATTCTTCAAATAAAATGAAACAATATCTCAAACAAATAAATGAGACTCTTCAGATAAATGAAGCAGTATCTCAAACAGATAAATGAGACTCTTCAAATAAATGAAGCAGTATCTCAAATGTTGGTCTGTTGGGGGAAATTTTTAGAAAAAGACTCGCTTTTGGAGATTTACTAGAAAGGCTCTGCAGGGGAGAAGCTCATAAGAGACTTTTTAGGGTAACCTCTGCTTAGGGAGCAATAATAGCAAAAATCCTGGAGGAATATCGTTATCAACCATAAAAGTTGAAGAATGACTTGCTGGAAAAATAATTCCACAAGTACATGCAGGGTAATGATTTTATTTTAGAAATAAGGAATGTCCAAGATATATAAAAATGGAACGGGATCCTAATATTTTAATATGATTTTTGTATGATGTTCCATTTGGGTGAAAGTACCATGCATGGGATGATGCATGAGATGCATGAAGGGATGCAATTGTTGGGATATTTAGGATGTGCATGGGAATGTGAATGATTTTTTTTTTATTTTAGGCATGAGGTTATGCATAAGTACGTTGATGATTGATGGGATTATGTCGGATGAATCTTCCTGTTTGGCAAGAAAATTATGCATGAACTGATGCATGTGCCGCATGTGGGAGCGCAACTGGGTCTTTGGATCTTTTTTGTAGGGCTTTATTTTTTCAACGGGATTATGGGGAATATCATCATCAAATGGTTGATGGAAGATAGTGAATGTCGACATCAAAGGATTGATGGACAGGTAATTGTCATTGTCAAAGGGTTGACGAAAAAGATTGTCATCATCAAAGGGATGATGGAAAGGTAACTGTCATCGCCAAAGGGTTAACGAAAAAGATTATCGTCATTAGAGGGATGATGGAAATGGCTTCACTATAGAGTGACATCACCAAAGGGTTGGTGGAAAAGAATCTGCCATCATCAAAGGGTTGATGGAAAAGGATTTGTTGTAAAATGTCATCATCAGAGGGCTGATGGAAAGGAATTTGTCATCATCAAAGGGTTGACGGAAATAGTCAAAGGATATCATCACCAATGGGGTTGATGGAAAATAACTTATCATCATTAAAGGGTTGACATAAATAATTTAAAGGATATCATCACCAAAGGGTTGGTGGAAAATAAATTTTATATGTAGTATCGTCGTCAGAGGGTTGACGGAAAGAAACTTCACTATGGAGTGGCATCACCAAAGGGTTGGTGGAAGAGAATTATCATCGTCAAAGGGTTGACGGAAAGACACTTCACTATGGAGTGGCATCACCAAAGGGTTGGTGGAAGAGAATCTATTGTAAAATGTCATCATCAGAGGGTTGGTGGAAAAAGTGAGATCAGGTTATGTCCTCATCAAAGGGTTGATGGGAAGGAAATATGATGTTGTGTATGCGTATGGTGCATGTTAATGAAAATTTCTCGTTTTTATGAGAAAGCTTTTGGATATGCAACTTCCTGATTTGGCAGGAAAGTTATGCGTGTTTATTACATGTTGTGCATGTGGTAATGCAAGAGGATTATTGGTTATTTTTGGATTAATCTCCATTTTTGAAGGTGAGACTTTCTGGGTACCAATGTTGATTGGATTTGAGTTTATGAAGATGCCCGCAAAGTGGACTTTTATTTCTCGATAGTTGCCAATATGGATTGGGCTTTCGGTTTTGGAGATGCCAATAGAGATTGGACTTTGGTTGGTGAAAGGTTTTGACTTCCCGACACTTAATCTTCTGACAATGCGATGATAGGAGGATAAACATGGATGCTCTTGGTGTCCCTAGTTTGATCCTTTGCTGATGGACTGTGTGTTTATTATTGAGAGAACCTCAACTTCTTTGCTTGATATGCTTTGATGGCTTGAAAATTATTTAATGAGCGTAGCGACATAATCAATGCATGATAATTATGCTCTTGCTCCTCCCTAAGGCTCTTTGCAACTTGTTTACCCCAGTCCGTAGGGTCTTCTAAAGGAATTCACCTTTGAAAGGAAACCCTAGGAATGAATATACCATGGCTTGAACCAATTTTGCCCCAGTGTATGAATCTTTCAGTAGTTTTCCCCTGATTGAGATTTTGAAAGGCTTGCCCCATATGGACAAAATATTTTGAAATTATTTGCCTCCTCGATCAAATGAGGCTTGGAGATCTGTCCTTTGACTGATCAATTCAAAGTCACTGAATGCCATGCCCCTGATCCATATGGTTAGGAGGTGGTCTGATTCGAGTCATCACCAATGAATGTTCAAGTTCCTCTGATTGTTCCTTTGAAGCTTCTTGATTTCAAGTACTTACTTACAGTTAAAATTATGTATTTAATCTATGGTAATTTTAATGCGACATTCATGCAGGTTCGGAAAATTATTTATTGGAATGATGTGGTAGTGTGTGACGAGTGAACCATTAGTCCAAACACAATGCTGATTTAGCTAGTGTGTGAAAGATATAATGAGGATATGATGCTAATATAGGTGATTAGAAAACATTTAGGAGTCAGTTTACGCAACCTTGTCGTAGTATGCTTTCAAAATAAACCCTACTTCAAATAGGTCTTTTGAGGGTTGTAACGTGGCCTGGTTCACGGTTTTTGAACAAAAGGATATAAGGCTCAAAGTTTTTTTTAACCCACCATTTCTTCGTGACGATTCTCCAGTCCTACGTTCAGTTGATATAACACACGCACTCGCAAAAGGGTCTGACGGTGTAAAGATGAGGATTCAAGATTCACTTGAAATGGCAGTCACCTGATTTTTATTTTTTTTGGATGTCGGTGCCCCTTTGATTTCGGTATGATGGTCACCGGATTTTGGTTTTGTTTTGTTGAGGATTTTTGTGACCTCTTTTGTTTTTTGTTTTGATCCCTAACTTTTGCCTGAACCGCTTTTTGAAGCTTTCAGTCCACTAGGATTGCCCTAATTTTTGCCTAAGTCTCCACTTTGGGTGTTCGACTTAGCAAACTCTTTTTTTGAAAATTTGTGACTGCCATATCAATGGTCATTTAAGAACAATCGTCATAGATTTAGATGTTTGTATGATTCCTTTGACAGTTTAGGATGTTTGCGAAGAATATCATGCGATTGGTTCTCATATGGGATATTCCATCTTGTAATCTGAATGTGGAGTCAAATTAACTGAACACTACCCTGCCCCAGGTTAAGCGTAAGGGTTTATAGATCCGAATGAAACTCCTTCTTCTAGGCTCGAAGTGGTTGACTAGGGGTTAACTCCTTATCTCTCCAATGTTTGGGGATTTGAAACAATGCATGTACATCATCAGCAAGGTTTTATCTAAAAGCATACTATTAACAATTATGAGTATTTCATTTTCGTCATCCTCCCTTCAATCTTTTCTAAAAAACAATTTGATAAGTGAATGGGAGTAATATTTTTATTTTATATTAATGGGAAAGATGAGTGAATACGAAAGGATTCGTTCAAAACATGCATAATCATTTCATTAATATTACCATCAAAAAGCAAGTAAATATTCAATATGCAAAGAAAAGTGCAAATGAAATTCTAGAAATAGCCAAATGGTTTCCAGTGCATAAGAAGCTCTCTCGTGCTTGTTTCGCTGCTGGGCTAGCCTTCTTCAGAGTAGTGGTAGTTCTGCTCATCGAGACTAGTATGGTAATCATCTTCAGACCTACTCTCGGAAATTTCTTCCCCAACATGGACTGATGGACCAGCACAACTAGGTGAAGGAGTATTACTAATTTGCAAGCTTCGAGGTGCAAATGAGAACATCTTGGAATCAAGCAGGGTCTGTACTTTACTCTTAAGTACTTTGTAGTCTTCAGTTGAATGCCCACGTGCCCCAACATTGAAGTCACATCGGGCGTTGCCATCAAAGCCTGGTGGATATGGATGACTTACTGATTTTAGCTCCTTCGGCACTATCAGTCCTCTCTCAAACAAATATGGAAGTAGTTGACTGTATGGCATTGGAAGCGGATCGATATTCCTCTCTGGCTTCCTTGGCCTTTGTTGAGCATGTTGACGTTGCTGATGTGGAGTGTTCTGCTGCTTGTATGGCTTCTGAGGTGGAATCTGTTGTTGGTGTTAAGGAGATCCTTGATTTATAGGATAATGAACATAAGGAGAGGATAATCTTTGATACGGAGCTTCTGGGATTTCCCAAACTGCATTAATTTCAGCCTCTTCTTTATTTTAGGAACTGTCAATAGATTTCGCTCTCAATGCTCTGGCTATTTGAGGCGCATTTGATTCTTCCACTTTTAAGGCCATACTCGATGCGCTCTCCAATTAATACCAGGTGAACAAAGTTTGATGCTGCACTTCTAATCATCCTTTCGAAGTAAGGACTTTGCAAGGTATCTGTGAATAATTCCATCAATTCTTTGTCTAAGAGCGGTGGTTCAACGCAAGTTGCTAACTCTCTCCATCTTTGGGCATACCCTCTGAAAGATTCGTTGCTTTCCTTAGACAAGGCTCTTAGCTGCATGCGATCGGGAGCTATGTTCAAATTATATTTGTATTGTTTCAAGAAAACATTAGCTAGGTCCAACCATGATTGAACATGACTCCTTTCTAACTTCATATACCAACTCAATGATGCCCCATTCAATCTGTCCTGAAAACAGTGAATCCTTAGATTATCATTATGGGCATGAGAGGTTATTTCTCGACAAAACACAACCAAATGGTGCTTTGGACATCCATCCCCTTTGTACTTCTCAAATTCTGGTACTTTGAATTTTACGTGTATAACCAAGGTCAGGTACCAAACACATGCATAAGGCATTCAGTTCAACCGTATCTCGTCCTTCTATGGCCTTGATTCTTTTCTCTAGTACACGACATCTTTCAACAATCTCTTCATCTTGTGGTCTTTCAGTATTAACCACTAGGCTCGTTCCTTGTGAATTTGTCGCGGAGAATGCAAAGCTATGATACTCAACAATATCATGATCAGAGAAATCTCGAACAATATGACGTTCTTGTACAACAAAGTTATCAACTGGGGTTCGCACAAGCTGAGGTTGAGTGAGATCATTTATTGGAGCTAGAATAATATTCTTAACGCCTGCAGTCTGTTGAATATTGTCTTCCCTCTTTGCTAAAGCTATCATAGCTTCCATAAGTTGGTCTGGCTGGTTTTTCATCGAGTCAACATCTTCTCTTAATGCAATATGAATTTGCTCCAACGGATCCATAGTCTTACAAGAGCTACCTCAAGTTTGATATGAGCGTCGGGAAATCAACTGCAGGTTATGGACGAAGAATGGATGAGTTTTTTGTATATATTTTTTGCGGAAAATGATATCCAATGCATGATGAATGCATATGCAATGATATGTGTATGAGTGTAGTGACATGTTCAGGATCACAGGTTCAAGGTGTTCTTAGACAAATCAAGATAACAGGTAAATGACGGGTATCTTTGATTAATGGAACCCCATGGGTAGGCTCTATAGTTGGTAGGTTCCTAGAGTCAGGATATTTTTTGAGAACGTCACTACCGTGACAAAGACTCGTCGGACAATAATATCCTTAAGATCATCTCGTCGAGGTGAGGTCTTCGTATTGTCCCAACAAGGAAGACTCCATGGGGATTCTACTACATAACTCTCGAGTCCAGGGTTCTAACAAGGTTCTCAGAGTCATAGATCGGGGTTGGAAATATTACTGTAAGATAGTAATACGTCCAAGGGATCTCATCTGATTGGGGATTTCGTATTAACCTAACAAGTTTGAAACTTCGTAGGTTAATACTACATAACCGCCGGATAGAGTGGGTTAAAAGGTCCCTAGAGTCATTGATCCGTCTTGAAATTACCATTGTCGTGACGAAGACTCATCAGACAATAATATCTCAAGAGAATCTACTCTAGGTGGGGTCTTCGTATCGTCCCAACAAGGAAGACTCTTTGTGTTCCTCCACTACACAACCACCAACTTAATCTTATGATTTTTCTCAGACTCGGGTAGAGAGCCTATCTCACAAAGTACCAATAACCAGAGAGCCCCAAATAAGATATAGTCAATAAGCCATAACACAATAATTATAACAGAATAATAATAACATAATAAAGATATCAAACAAACAAGGTTAACACTCAATACAAAAATTGAACTAAGTTAGGCTTCACTCTCTCTTGCTTGGAGCTATGTCCACAGCAGAGTCACCATATGTCGCATCTCAAAAAATACGATTCCTCGCGATGGTCGCGGAAAAATTTAGTTCGAACAGAGTCACCACCGAACTTTATTTATCCCAATGAAGGAATAGGAAAATATAAGATAAAACCTTTGAAAATAGAATAATGGTTGTCTCAACCATATTCGGGTTCGGGAGTCGATTACGCAAGGGGAAGGTATTAGCACCCCTTACATCCGTTGTACTCAACGAGAACCTTTTAGTTTAATTTGCAATTTGAATGTTAGCTTATGTTGTTTGTTTTCTTCGAGTGAATAAAGGATTAAAATAGAGATGGATGGAAACCTCAAAAGGGAAAAAGGGAGGTTTTTTTATTAGTGTGCTCTCCAAGATCTCGTAATCTCGTGCCTACGTATCCTTATGGTGCAATAAGGAAATCAGAGCGTTCGTAGTTCGGGGAACTACGGTTGGTTGGTGTCTTTTAGTGGACAACTGTTTAGATCGCGTTCTAAAGGCTAAACATTGGCTTGTCTACTCTCGGTGGAGGCTTAAGCACTAGTTTGTTGTGCGCATTAGAAGGGATTAAACAATGTTCTTGCTGAAAAGAGTTTTGGTCACATGGGGGTGACGAGTTGAGTTAATATGTTAGATGTTTTGCTTGATTGGTTTCGATCGCACGAGGGCGAGAAAAGGATAGGTTTGATATGTTAAGATATTTTTGTTTGAATGACGATTACTCGGATAGTCGAGTAAGAGAACTCATATCCTAATAGTCAAGGAGAGGAATCAAAGGCTCTAGACCATCTCCTTTTTCATCCTAGTGATTATGAAAATAGGTTTATATATGGTCGATGTATTTTAGAATAAACGATAAGTACTTAAATGGCTGAGTAAAACAACTCATATCCAAGCATTTGAGGAGAGGAATCGAAGACTCAAGACCATCTCCCTTTTCGTATAGTTCAATGTGAAAATGATTTGATTAAGTTATAAGTTGTGGAAAAATGGCAACTGTTCGACTAACCGAGTAAGAGAACTCGTATTAAAACAATTGAGGAGAGAAGTTGAAGGCTCAAAGTCATCTCCCTTTTCATTTAGCTTATTATAAAAGCGTTTGGACTTAAACGGGTTTAGAAGTTTGTAGAGAAACGACAATTGTCTAACTGGCCGAGTAAGAAAACTCGTATTCAAACAATTGGGGAGAGGAGTTGAAGGCTCAAAACCACCCCCCTTTTCATTTCTAAACAGAATAATATTTAATCGTGGTTTAGGTATTTCAATTAGCTTGAATAAAAATACTCGATACGGGATCGAGGTTTTAAATTTGTATTTGTGGATAAATTGGATCATTTTGGTGCATCAGTCATCTACTCGATTAATTAACAACTGAATAGGTCTCATTGTAAGAAAGCTCAAGAGTAAACTATATGAGGTTAATGGCGATGCTATGAGGGGGCTCGATTGAATCGAGAATTGATTGAACTTTCCATGGTTTAACAATGGTTTTGAATTAAATGGGTTTGGTTTTGAAATGATTATGGAAGATGATGGTGAAATAAATCGGTCCGTTTTTTTTATTAACAAAATTAATTTATTAAAATTTGATTAAATCGTCTAATTAAGGTAATTAAAAGTAATTATCCAAATTATTTGATTAAAAATTAATATAACCAAATAATTAAGTTAATTAAAATTGATTAACAAAATTATCTAATTTAATTAGAATTTTAATTAATTAATTTATTAGGTGACAATATTGAATTCAAAATAATCGAATTTGAATCATGTGCTCAAGAACCGGTTTGTACATAGCGACAACGGAGTTGGAATGTCGTATGTAAGGATCAAAACGTGGTGAAAATACATAATCAATATATAAAAATTTGGGCGGCATATCGACATAAAATTGTCGAATCCGCGGATTACAATCCAGTTTAAAATGAAATGTAACACAAGCAACATAAGTAATAGCAACATGAAATTATTTACAATGTTCACCTTGTTGTACCAAAAATTATGTACAAACATTCAATGAGTAGAAACAAAATAAAACTAATAAGATAGCATGATCAAAATATGTACAGGTGTATGTAGTAAATGGGCTTGACAAATTAGTCCAAAAAATTCCTAATCTCATTAATTGATGATGGAATAAAGTTTATTTAACACGTTATAACAAAGTTGACTTTTCCAAACCATCCCAATTTCCCAAACAAAATAATACAGTCTGTAAAAAACAGGCATATGAAATTCACCCCCCTCTTCCCTCTCTACTTACGAAATCGCAGCAATAGAGAAAATCAAAAGCAAGTCCAACTTTGACTTTAATTTTTGGCATGTTCAATCTTTATTTCCTATATTATTTCAGTTAACACAAACAGAGAAGAAAAAAAATGCAGTCCAACACTTATTCATATTTTACAGTATGAACCAAACAGCTGAGTCGATAAGCAAATAGAGCGTAATCGATAAAAGATAGAGAAAACAAACATTAATAGAATCATATGCAAAAGGAAATGAAAACAGCTAAGGTTTTAACTTGTTACTCAAATTGTTACTCAAACTGCAATGTCAATCATATGCCAAATTCAAATACCGACTTGCATCAGTCGGACAACGCAAATAACACATAATATATGGAACGAAACTCGCCTAAACCAAAGTGTTACCCAAAGTTGTTGTTGACGCAGTAGCAAATTGAGTGTGGATACAAAAACATCTCCATCGTTCATGAGAGTAATCGAATATGCCCCCCCGAAAACGTCAATCCATCGTTCTCCCTCTCCAATTGATTCCCAAAATCAACCTGCAAATTCAGATCTGGTGAATCAAAAGTGGTAGCTTTAAATAGTGGCGGTGTGTCGACGTTTGACAAAGGGGTCGGTAAACAGTGGAAGTGAGTTATGGGTGCGACGATGTCGGTTTGCTGACGAGCGGTGAAGGGTGTTTCCGGTGAAGTCGTGGCGGTGGTGAGAGTGTTGTAGTGGTGGTGGTGAGGGTATTATAGTGGTGGCGGAAGAGAGTGGAATCACAGATGTTGTTTTGCGTTCGCCGACAGAGATGGAGGCGTTTGGTTTGTGAAGGAAGGGTGATGCGGTGTTGACGGAGTTGTTGTTCGTGGTGGCGAACGGTGGAGAAGTTGATTATTTCGAGCGGCGTTGTGGTGACTTTTGATAGTTTTATAGTTTATTTGAAGGTTGGGTATGGAAGATATCATGGAGGTGTTTGAGGGTGGAATCACCGACTAAGCGAAGTTGAGGGATTATGTTATGGCTGTGAGTGGTGTTGAAGAAGGAGATGAATAGTGGCGTTTGATGGTGGTAGATGACGTAGAGAATGTGGAAGGTGTGTGGCGATGGCGGATTTCGTGAGGTAAACAAGGATGGTGGGGATTTGTGTGGGTCGCGGAGACGTGGTGGTCGGAATGGTTGGGTTTGTGTGGCGGAGAAACAGAGGATGGAGATCGGCGGAAGTTGTTAGGGAGAAGAAGAGGTTTTGGGTTGCGTGGCGGTTGCTGTGGAGAAGAAGAGGAAAAGTCTTTATCTTTTTCTCTTTTGCTTTTTTTGTTTTTTGGAGTGTGAAGAGAGATTGAGGAGGATCTAACGTGTCTGCCCCCTTTTGTTTTCCTTTTTCTTTTCTTTCCAATGCTCAGAGAGAGAGAGAGAGAGAGAGAGAGAGAGAGAGGGAGAGAGAGAGAGAGTAAGTTAGTGGGATGATAGCTTACCATGCTAACTTCTTTTTTTAATTTTTATTACCGTTGGCCCATGAGATAAGGGTGGATGATTTTTGTTAGCTGTTCGCCTCACAGCTGACATCAAGTGTATGGAAGGAGTGGTATTTTTATTTTGACATTCTTTATTATTGGTAATTTAATTAATAATTAATTTTGATTGGAATCAATATGTACATGGATTGCAAACTTAGACCTTTGATTAATTTAAATCAATGGTCAAGATTGAATCAAAGAAACACAAATAATTCAAAATGTCTACAATGTCCTTCTAGATGATTTAATTGATTTAAAACAATTTAAATCAACCAAATCAAATAAAATTCACATCTTTCTAAATACACATGATAAAAATAAAATGAGAACATGGAAATTTCTATTTACTTTTTCTGAATATTTTGGCGAAACAATAAGATTAAAACGACTAAAAATGAATAAAAGTCGGGCGAAAATTTACTCTAGAAATTAAATCGGACGCACTAGAATGATCAGCACGAAATAAACTTATTGAAAAAATACAACGTTTCCTTTAAATTTGAAATAAATTTTTACCGGTTAAAAGGCTCAGGCGGGTCAAAATGCGACTCAAAAAGTCATCGAAAAATATAATGGACACACCAGGTTAAACTATGCGAATCGTAGATTAATAATAGTGGCTTCTGCGATTTAAATTTCAAAACTTTTTACCCGCTGATTTTGCACGTACTTGAGAAATGATTTAACCAATTTGTCTCTATATTCAAGAATTTATTCCGACTGATATTTTAGGTATTATTCATGACGAAATGCTTGTGAATGATGCAAACTAAAATTAAAATCGAATTTATGGAAATTTAAGATGCCCTGACAAAATTGGGGTATGACACGGTGCTTTGACAAGTTCCTGTTTTCCTTTACTTACCATGTTAGACCCAGTGATTTAGTAAGATCCTTGTCATATTAGTCCCCGTGCTTTGACAAATTTCTGATTTCCTTTCCTTACCATGTTAGACCCAATGCTTTAGTAAGATCCTTGTCATGTTAGTCTCAGTGCTTTGACAAGTTCCTATTTTTCCTTCCCTTGCCTTGTTAGTCCCAGTTGCTTCGGCAAGCCCTTTCATTTTGGTTCTTTTGTGAGTTTATAACCTTACTTATTTCACCTTTTCTGCGCCTCCAAATAAATTTTCCAGAATTTCCCATGCTTCTTTCGCTGATTCAACATCACTAACCTTTTCGAAATTGTCTGCATCAACACATTGATGGATTATAAAGAGAACTTTATAATCTTTCTTCTTCAATTCTCTGTGTGCATCCTTTCCTTCATTCGTCGCGTTTGATGCAAGCGGTGTCACTCCTTCATTCATAAGATCCCAAAGATCTTGATAGTAAAAGACAACTTTTACCTACTTGCACCAATTCTCATAATTCAGATTCTTCAGAATTGGGATACTCACAGGAAAATGTCAGTTCGAATGATTCATCACCATCATATTTTGCTTCCCACGAATCGCTCAGCCAGTGCTCTGATACCAGATGTTGGAAATTCACCAATTTTCCTTCAAGAAATTCACCAAAATCTATGGAGAATTTCAAACTGAATCTTGATGAACAAGAATCAACCTTTCCGATTGATTACTCCTCTTATTCTTCACTCTTCACTCGAGTGAATCAACCAACCTTGGTTGCAAAATTTTGGTGCATAATGGTAATGTAAAGAAACAAAATTTAATTGGGGAAGAAAGAGAGATTAGGGTTTTCGAATAAGGAAGAAGAAGAAGAAATTTATGCAGAGTAACTCTCTGCTCTCAAACTGAGATTTATTTAACTTGTGCAACTGCACTTCTGTTGTGTTATATTACAATCAATAAGGGCTACTTCCTATTTATAGAGTTGGATTTGCTTGCTCCTCAAACAAAGTCCAAAATACTTAATTCTTCTAACACTACAAAATTGGGCCTAAGTAAAGATCCATGTCGAGGCTAACTCCTTGACACTTCGACACTTAGGTGTTTCGACAACAACATGCTTCGACACCATATTCTCAACAGGTATGTCTTACATGTGATCTCTAATTCTTTTCAAATTTGTTAAGATCCGCAATTTTCAATATGTTTGGGTTAACGTCACACAATAATGACTTTGTTTCTGTTTCACGATCTTGTCGCTGCCTTGTCGGCCTTGAGATTTCTTACTTTTTACTCAACGATCTAGGTTTGTATGGCTTGAAAGAGCTTTTATGTCTGATGTGATTACTCGCATGCAATTGTTGGTATGTGAATTAGTTTGTATTGGTGATCAATTTATTCACCATTACTTGTGATTGTGAAGACCACAATTTTTTTTCGCTATCTAATTTCACATATATACGCAAATTCGCAAGATAGCGTGTTGTGTTGTGTGTGCTTTTATTTTTTTATTTTAAACCACATTGTTATAGTTGTATTTTGTTTAGGATAATTACTAATTTTTGATGTGATTTGATTGAGTCATGTTTTTATTTCTTCCATATTTTATAATCTTTTTTATTTTTATTTAATCCATTTCTTTTATTATAAAAAAACTATCATATCTTTCAATGAAATCTTATTCCTCAAATTTATGTTTTAATATGAAATTATCAAACCTCACCGTGTCAGCATCTTGTGCTTGAGAAATTTGTTTATTGAGCTACATCAATAATTTTATTATTTTATTCATGTTTTGGATGTGAAACGAAATGTCAGCCAAAAAACTAAAAATGAAATATCAAGTGGATAGTAATCTTGCTATATTATAATTTTCTTTATGAAACTAAAGATTATTTTTCTCAAATGTATTACTTTAAGTACATTTTTGGTCAACCCTTGCAAGCGGAGGATCGATCAAAACTAAGAAAAAATTATATAACTTCAAGGATATGATGCTTGCATTGCATGTGCTCAGCTTACAATCAATCAGTGACTATAATGTCTTGTTTATGACTTTGTTTTATATAATAATATTGTTTGCGACGTTAATGTATAGTTAACAAGGCCTTTTAACTTTTTTTATGTATAGATTAGTCAAAGTACTATGGGAAAAAACAAATACTCTATTTTATCATGTTTTAGTCGTAATTATATTTTATAAAATTTTATTTAATTATAATTTAATTGTGTTAAATTCTAGTTGATTCCACTTCTACGCCTCCACCCATCAAAATAGTCCTCATAGTTAACCACATGTTGTTATTGTTTTAATTATTTCTAGCTAATTAAATTGGGTACTAATTGTGTTAAAAGAAATTGGGTACTAAATAACGTGGTCGTTAACTTGTTTTGAATTCATTGCATGATTTTGTATTGTATTAGTTATATAATACTATATATGTTTTAATTAACTTATTTTAGTTTTATAATATTTTTGTTATCACAGTTATCCAAACTAACAAAATACAAGTGCATTTGCAAGATTGTTATATATAATATTGGTTTCATGTTTAGTTTAATTGTTATATATAATATTGGTTTCATGTTTAGTTTAAGAACTAGAGATAGGTGATGAAATGAGGGAATATAATTTAGATATGAAGAATTAAATTTTTGAGGTGGATTAGATTTTTAATGCGGTGCAGAGGAGATGTATGATGATTTTTTGACAAGTGTATTGATAATGTCGAAGTAATAAAAATATTGAATCTATAAAAAATACCTCCAAACAAGATAAAATATGTGCAATTTATGAAAACTAGTAAAAAAAAGGGGGGGGGGGGGGGGGGGGTTGAGTTTCAGTGCAAAAGTTAAATTAACGAGAAAACAATGTTATGAAAATGGTCAGGTTATGTTGTAGAATCTCATATTCCTCTCTTGTTGATGTTTGATACACTGTATGAATTATCTAATCACTATAAAATGTTATAGCCGATCCCTCACGAAATAACTCACTAACCACTACTCGGAGCTTTCTATTCCTAGTCCGCCAGCGTAAGCAGAGTTAGGCGATGTATAAAATGTTAATTCTCTATGCCACTATTCGGGGTTTCCTATTTCTATTCAATCAGCGTAAGTACAACAATTGCCCTAGGTCCAACACATAGACTAATTGTCAGTATTCCTTATGTGCCAAAAATCAGATTAAAAGAACATCTCATATAAAAAGAATTACGAACAAGAAGCAGTTGAAAAAAATTATAGATCAATAGGTTCATACAGTGGTCAAATCAACATAGAATCCAACAATTGAGAAATAGGTTGATCATAACACAACCTAACCTAGAAGAATTTAGCTACTCATAGTGTAATTAAAAATACCATAATTGATAAAAAAAGATAACATAAGAAATCCCTTGAAGAGATGGCCTATGATGGCTTCAAATGCTTTAAAAATCACCACTTGTGCTCTCTAATTCGTGCTTCAATCTCCCAAAATCGTAACCCTTGTGAAAGTACAGAAAATCCCCTTTTAAAGGCGTCAGAGTGGACCATAACGCGTCAGAAAAATGTCCCAAAAAGTGACCATCGCGTGCGTGATACTCTGCATCGCCCGCACGATGCAGCTTTTAATGCCCTACCGCGTGCGCCATGTTGTGCGATGATGGATGTTATTATTTCCGAAGCTTCACTCTTTTTTGCTCTTTTTTCACTCAAATTTTCACTAAGTCCACAATTTGCACACTTAGCTATTTTTTCTTCATTATTTGGTCATTCTTCCTCATGTTTGCTCGACTTTCACTTGTTTTGCTCTGATTCTTCGACTAAATATATGCTATGACGGACTGACATCATAACCCCAAACTTGAATCTTTACTTGTCCTCAAGTAACTCGCCTGACTCTGAACATTTCAACAAACAACAAGTCGCACAATAAAGATCGAACATCACCAAATTAAATATTTCTTTTACCTGATCTTTGTTCTAGCTCCCAACTTCTACCCCACGAATTCGAAAAACTGTCATCAATATTGATGAGTACTCAACCTGTCTCGTACCTCACTATAACTCACTGAATTGATAAGTTGATGTCTCAATCAACATGCAAAATCAATTAAACTTAGCTTGATCATATTCTAATAGAGTCAATCATAGAAATCACAACACACATATTAGAGGACTTTTCAGGTTGTAACTTGACTTATGTTAGGGTAGGATACTTTTAGGAAAGTAGGGTTAAACCTTTGGAGTTAGGTTCCTAGTTCTCCTTATATCATCATACCTCTTTGTTCCTTTTTTCTAGTACTAGAGAGTTTTGATTCTTCTTATAATATCATTCTTTTCTTTTCTCATTCATTTTTTTGAAGAAGCGTCTTTTTCTACTTTTTTTTCACAACATATTTTGAAAATTTTGGATCATATTCTCCAGTACCCCAACCCCAACCCTAAACTTAAAACTTTGCTCACTTCCAAGAGTAACCCCAAAATTAATCTTTTTCATATAATTTAAGACTATACTTCTATCTAACTCCAAATAGAGGATGGAAAGAAAAGATCTTTCAAGTAATATGGCTAAGAATTTTATATTACGTCACGAAAGAAAGACCTAGGCTCAAAGTGTTTAGCAATGAATATACCTATTACTAAAGGGTGGTTTACAGAGGCTCAAAGTTATTAAACAAAAAATTGCCTCAATGTGTGTTGTTCGAACCAGATAACTTCATCAGAAATAGATCAAACCATATAAAAGAATAATGCATGGATACCCTCATAAAGAAAGAAAAGCGAACAATAAAAATATTTGGTTCAAACCTTACGATATGAGGTATCTGTAGGTTGAGTACAAGTTCGTTGATTCTTTTCTTATCCTTCACCTTCAAGTTGTTAGTTACTATTGTGATGATCAAGTTTATTTTGGATCCTCTGTTCAATGCTAAAGTGCTAAACTTGTAATCTGAAAGAAACAAAACAACTACAAACTTGTTTATTAAAGACAATTGATTTGGATGATACGATGGGAGAGGAAGATCACTTATGCTAACTATTTCTCTTCTCCAGGTTACAAAAAAATAGAAATAAAGTCTTTAAAAAATCAGAATAAACTATATGTCTTTTCACATGTTATTGTTGCGGAAAAGATCATGCATATCCCGAATTATGTTGTTGAATTCATTATTTTGCCTTGTCCATTCTGCGCGCATGTGGTCTCTTCTCCTTGCTTTCTCTTGATATTAGTCTGTGAAGTAATTCTCCATGTATTTAGCAGATGAAAACTAGACTCTTAAGCCCTGAGTCGGAAATGGTCTTCTTGTTGTTCATAAAAGTCTCTGAATACGGGTGCAAATCTGGGAGGTTCAACATACGAAGTGGGTGAAACTTTTGTTATCCAACTTGGAACACCTACTGCATGAGCTTTCATCTTTCTTTGAAATTATGATGCTTGTTGACCTTGTATTGGTTATGGTTGATGTTGCTCTTGTGCTTGGTTTAATTCTTCATCATTACCTTGTTGATTTTCTTCTTGATCATATTGAGCAACTTCTCCTTGATGCATGTTTTGCAACTTCCTTATTGTCGATGCATTGAGTGGTGCTTTCGGGATGAGCATCTCATCATCAAGGTTAACTAACACACCTGCTCTCCTGCACAATTTATTAATCACACAAAAATGCCCACAAGCCTTTTGTTCAGCTTTAGCCATATATTTGATATTTTTAGCAATTAACCGCCCCAAATTAATAGGTTCTCCCCTCAAGAGAGCTAATAAACCTAAACACCGCTTCACAATGAATTGTGATTAATTAGATGCAACCTTTAAAGTTTGAACAAAATAAGAGGCCCACGCCCTAGGAACTTGGCGGAACTCGGCGATTTTGAGACATAGTGCTAACCCACACTCGATTACCCACACCGCATCTGGTCTACAAAAAAGATCTAGCATTACTTGGGTCATTTCCTCGTTCATGACCTTGTGCTACAGCCTATAGCTCATGAGAGCACAAACCGGAGGAGGTTGAAAATTAAAAAGAATTTTTATAGTAGAAGGAGAATAGTCAATGTACTTACCTCACACATAGGAGGTATAGGAATTCGAAGCACCAAATGCCGCATTCACTTAAAATTCTAAACCAATACTCTTATTAGTTTCATGAACAAAATTATTAAAACTTACCCATTGCCTTCGTTGCAAACTCTCTCTAATCTCTTCAAAACCTCGTAAATCATTTAGATCAAATGCTCTTTCCTTCATAATGTGGTAATCTACTAGCTTGAGAAATATTTCAGCATGTGCCTCGGATAAAAAATTGAGGTTTGGGAAGGTTGGAGTGCTCGGATTTGGGGCATCCCTTGATGATGATCCTCTTGACACACGTCCTTTTTTAGAAGGCATAATACCTACAACAACAACAAAAACAATGTACAAAGAGAAAAAGAAGGAAAAATTGCACATAAATAGCTCAAAGTGTAGATTAGAAAGTAGAGGAGTAGAAGAGAGATGTGGGAAAAAGTGATTTGGAAAATCACTATTTATAGGCCAACTAGCGGTTGCAGATCACACACATTATACCTGCATCACGCACGATACCAGTGGCTACCCCTAAAATCTATCACAAAGGGTCATATCGCGCACATTATAGATGCATCATGCACACGATGCTAATAGTACTCTGCATCTCCCCAACATCACTATCGCGCGCGTGATGCCTATATCGTGTGAGCGATAGAGCCTTATCACGCACATGATAGGGTACGTGATGATACCAGGGGTTAAACTTCCTCTCACTTTTCTTTTTCTCTTTTCTTCTTTCTTTCTTTTCTTCTTTACCTATTTTCCCTTCCATGCCATAATATAAGAAATAACATTGTTAAAAATTTAAAATTCACTATAACGTTAAAATAAATTCTTACTGATGGGTTGCCTCCCATCAGGCGCTTGTTTTACGTCATTAGCTTAACAATCCATGTCTAAGTTACGCCAGGCGCAAGGGATACCCTCACGCCGGTAACTTCACTTCTTCGTCGTCCTTTTTCTACCTTGCTACCTTTTTCCTCCAAATGACAGCAAGTATCCAAATTCTCAACATACGACATCCAATCATATAACTTGAAAACAACTTTCTTTTTATTGAATTTCAAGATAAGTTCACTAGTTTCTACATCAATCTTTGCTTTCCCGGTCGCCAAGAGTGGACGTCCGAGAATAACTAATCCTCCTGAATCTCCTTTTGTATCTAGCACTACAAAATCTACAAGAAATACTAGTCTGTCAACATGTACTAACACATCACGCAAAATACCAACTAGTTGAGTAACAAATGAGTCAGCTAGAGTGAGAGTCATGTTACTCGGTGTGATCTCCCCCACTTTAAAGTCTTTTGCCGTTTTTAGTGGCGTGAGATTTATGCTAGATCCAAGATCACACAGAGCATGCATAATATT
The DNA here is from genome assembly GCF_024323335.1 of Lathyrus oleraceus. NCBI lineage: Eukaryota > Viridiplantae > Streptophyta > Magnoliopsida > Fabales > Fabaceae > Lathyrus > Lathyrus oleraceus. The sequence goes on along the minus strand of NC_066582.1, from coordinate 197,083,000 downwards.
CACCTCACCGATATTGCAAGAAATAGTAAACTTACCTGGATCTTTTAATTTTGGTGGCAAGGGTTGAGATGTTACCACTTCATCCTCTTCATTCATGTATACATGCTCCTGAAATACTTTCTCTTTCATCCCCTTTAGTAATTCCTTTATAAATTTAACAAATTTAGGCATGAGTTCTAAAATTTCATGGAACGAAATACTTACCTGGAGAGTAACTGACATTTCCTTTAACTTTGTACACATCACTGCTTCATCCTCGTGAATCGGTTCTTCTTAATTTTAGGGAATGGTGGTTTAACATAATCCAATAAAGGAGGATTTGGTTCAGTCGGGATTTGCCTCTTTGTTCTCTTCCAAGGAGAATTTTTATCAATGAGTTGATCAAGAGTGACTCATCTTTCCTCCTTGTCACCTTGATTTCCACTCTCTTATATTTCAATCATACCTTCTTTAACTATCTCATCTTTACCCTATTCAGTAATTACCCTTAAACCTATATCAACAACCTTGTATTTTTCATGTTTACGATTGTCTATGGTGTTTCCGGTGAATCCGCCACTTGGGAAAATAGCTAATTACCTGGATAATTGGCCAATCTTCATCTCCATATTTTTGATAGACGCATCCTGGTTTCTACTTAAAATTTCATGATTCCTAGTTACCTGTTAAAAGCTACTTTGAGTAACTTTAATGAAATTCTGCAAAGTCTCTTCCAACTGTGATGGCTTCCTTTTTGTCACACCCTGAATTTGACACTGAATCGTTGATTCAATACATACATCATTTCATTTACATCTCTGCATATCATAGAGTGCATTTCATACCGCATAGTACCAAAAATGTCAGTTGAAATAAATTTTCGGATCTACAGGCAAATCGGTTGAATAAATTTTCAAATGTGTGTCAAAACAACATAACTTTTTAAAATTGAGCTTGTAGACATCCATTTTATTAATCTAAATTTCGCATAGTTTAATCTGGTGTGCTTGATTTATTTTTCAGTTACTTTTTCGATCATATTTTGATCAGTATGAGCGTTTTAACCGAGCGTTTTCTATTTCAAAATTTGATAAAAAATTATATGTTTCCGAGAAGTTTATTTCACACTGATCATTGTGGAGCAGTCATTTTAATTTTCTGAGCACTTTTGCTCCCAATTTTTATTCATTTAAAGTCCATTTATTCTTATTTTTTTATTAAAATGATCGTGATAATTAATTAGATTTTTTGCATCTTTGTTTCGATTTAATTTTTAGTATTTAGATTAGGATATATTTATTTGATTTAAATTATTTTTAACTTTTTTTTACACTAACAATGAAAATTAAGATCAATTTTGTATTTTCTAAAACCCTAACATATCCTTAGTTTTTATTTTGTTGCATGAGAAAAGGGGAGGACCACCCACGATAATACACGTGGTGCCCATGATCTAGGGGGAGGGAAGTTTCATTAAAAAAGGGAAGGGTGGATACGACAAGGGAGAAACGAAAACAGAAGGGGAGGGTTTTCCAGATTTCTTGCTGAATCCATAATATCATTTCTCACTCTCATTGACCATAACATACCTTACACTCCCCAAAATACTGAAGATATAACATATGAAGTCTCTTGAAGAGATGACTGACAATGGCTTCAAATGCTCCAAAAATCACCACTTGTGCTCTCTAATTAGTGCTTCAATCTCCTAAAATTGCAACCCTTGTGAAAGTGAAGAAAATTCTCTTTTAAAGGCGTCAGAATGGACTCGAATGCGTCAGAAAAAGGCCCAGAAAAGTAACCATCACGCGCGTAATACCCTTTATCACCCACGCGATGCAACTTTTAATTCCCTATGACGTGCGCGATGCTGCACGATGGTGGATGTTATTATTTCAGAAGCTTCACTCATTTTTGCTCTTTTTTCACTCAAATTTTCCCCAGGTCCACAATTTGCACACTTAGCTATTTTTCCTTCATTGTTTGGTCTTTCTTCCTCATATTTTCTCGATTTTCACTTGTTTTACTCTAATTCTTCGACTAAATATGTGCAATGACAGATTGTCATCAATGCACTTGTAAGATTACCATTATAGGGCTCAAGTAAGTGAATGAGTGAAAAATAGTTTTAGAGTGAAAATAAATTAAATACTTGAAATAATACAAACTAATCTTATATTGTATGGATGGTTAAAACTGTTCACGCGAGGTTCAACGCCATATGTGAATTGTCACTTAATTAGATCCAACAGTGAAAAATGTGATGTAGGGCGTGATTGTGTGTCCCCGGTAGGGGAGAGTGTGTGCGCCTTCTTCTTCTTTGATAATCGTTACATGTCCCTCTTTTTGGGCCTTACGGATGACCCACAATAGTTTCCTTCATAAACCCTTATTTCTACGACACATAACGACGACTTTGTCAGGTTCGTCTTTGGCCTAGCCTCTGGTAGAAGGAAATAAAAGAGTCTTGATGAGACATTAATGTCATTAGAAAGAAGTTCAGTAAATGTCTCTCTCGTGATTAGTAAAGTTTCACAAACACATCTCAACATGTGTCCTTATGTTTGACGATAATGATTCCTTCTAGTTTAAGGGCATTTGAGTGCTCTTGAACTATTCTCCATGAGATATCGACTTTTGGTGGTGCAGTTCACGCTTTCCAATGCTATGGAACATACAATTCATCTTCCTTGAGGGATACATAAGGATTTATGAAGTTACCATGTCCCATTTTTTTTCTTTCCATTTTTGAATCTTTAAGAGCTTTTCGCATGGGTATGCAACTTCCTTAATCTTCGTAAATCTCCTCATAGCAGCTATTATTCTGACGTACTTGTGCCACCTCTTCTAGAGGAACGTACAATGTGTGAGTCACTATGTTTATCTTTTTCAAGGTAACGCCTGAACCTTAACCTTTCTTTTATTTTCATACTTGCTTTATAGGGTTTCTAGAGATGAGAGTTATGGGTTTCTAATATAGTGTTTCACACTTTAGTGAATTTCTTGCCATAGATGAACTGATGAGGGCACAAAGTTTACATTTATATCAACCTTGTGGTTCTACTTACGGTCATTTATTTTATGCATCGCCGACCTCTTTTGACATGGACAACTCTCAACTCAGAAGAAAACTCTCATGTGTGGGTGGATCAAGAAATGTTGGATATTGTTTATTCCTATGTCTATGAGGGTGATCTATATCACGCTTTTATTGAAATGGGTCGCTCCTCAAACTAGGGAGTGCTTCCTCTAGAAGGTGATAGGAGTATCTACAACAAGTACTATGGGTTTGTCATCACTCTCCATGAATTCTTATACTCGTTGATGGTCTTTTGCATCCCCTTTAATGACTTTGAGGTTGGTGTCCTAAATCATCTAGTAATTTCTCCCTCACAACTAAACTCAGTGAATCGAGATTATGTCAAAGTCTTCCAGAACTGGTGCAAGTACAAGAAAATTGTGTCATCTCTGAAAATCTTCTTCCACCTCTTTAAAGCCCAATAGAGTTTTGTGGATTCAGCGTGGGGTCAAGGTTTAATCTATCCTAGGCAGGGTACTAAGATGTTTGACGTTTATTCAAAGAGTGTGAAAAGATTCAAGGATCACCACTACTTGATTAATCCCCTTCGCGAGGTAGCTCATTCTAACATATTGAACATAGACTTCGAGCCGCCTTATCAATGTACAGACAAATTCTTAATGTTCTTGTGCCAAAGTCATTTCTTAGAGGATGTCGGGTCTTATGTCGATAAATTGGATGAGCTGTCATAGGAAGAATATTTATATTAAGAAGAACTTGGTAGCCTTCTTTGAAGATTTGGTCTTTGTTGACAGTGTTTCTCCATAGGGTGTGCCACAAAGGAAAAAAAGAACAGGTTCTTAGAGATATGTTTTCTAGTGAAAGATTCTCTAAAAGATGATATGTGAGTAATATGGGAGATTTCCTCTTATCTTTGGTGCTTCTTAGATGATTATTATTGTCTTATCTTAATTGATCACTAGCTTACAAATAAGATGAAATGTTATAACACAAAACTTAAGATGAAGAGGGAGCCTAGGGTTGTCCCATTTCTACGATCGTTATTGTCGTGCTGGCTATTGGAGGAATTCCTATTACCAGGTCCCTTGTCGGTTTGGCTACACTAAACCTTCCTTTCCCGACCTAGGTGGAAATTTGGGATTTTCCAAACAGATTGATGGTGAAAAGTGCTCTATGCTTGTCACTGTTCATAATTGGAGGTATGGATCTATGTGCTTGCAGGTGATGAAGGTCTACGTATGAAGTTTTAATGACGATAACACATGGAAATAACTTTCAAACTCGATGATGATAATATAGCCAAACAAAGCATCTTATACAATCATACACTATCTAGCAAAAGTATTGAAGCTCTTTGGAGAAAGGTGTGAAAGCTCTCCCAATCATGTATGTACGTCTGTCTGAGTGTACTGAGTATTGTAAAAGTAAGGTAATATCTTAAGAGTACTAAGGAAAATCACACAGACACACACACACACACACACATACACACTTAAAACATCTTTCTAAATGCCTCTATCTTGAAAATGATTTTCTAATCCAGGACCAAGTGATTAAAAAGCTATCCAAAAACTTTTTCAAATATTTTCAACTATCTAATCGATTGAAAAAATGTTCCAATCAATTGGCAAAGTCATTTTTACCAGCCAATCCATTAGGACATCATGCAAATCGATTAGAAGAGTTCCAATCGATTACAAAATCAATAAGGATGACCGATTAATGACTTATAATGAATCTATATCCAAACCTTCCCATATGGGATTTCCAATCGATTGTAAATGAGTTGTCTAATCGATTAGAGCTTTATTTCAATTTATTAGATAATCAATGGAGCCCATGAATTATTTCCATTCATGGTTTTTCCAACTACTATATAAATATATAAAAGAGGCACACCCTTACTTCAAACAAAGCCACTTTTCCAACATTTTAATATTTCTTTGGAATTTATCTCTCTCCATCTCTTTAGAAAATATTCTTATTCACTTATAATTACCTTAGTGCTACTAAGTGAAGCCCTACTTGTGAGGAAGAGATTTTTGTAAATGGTCGTCCTGGTCATTTATAATCTTAAGGGTGTTATACCTTTAAGAAATTGAGTTGGGTTCTTGAGATCAACCTTTTGTAAAATCTATGTTCTTGGTTTATTAAGCTTTTCCGGAAAAAAATTTGTTTTGGTTATTGAGATCATTCATAAATCTATAAATTCTTCAATAGTTTAACTTGAGTCAAAAGATGTCATTTGGTTAGGGATAAACCTATTAAAATCTCAAGATTAGATTGTATTAAGGTTCATGGGAATAACATTTAAAAGCTTAAAGTCTATAGTAAAACTCTCAAGAAGACCTCTTGGGGACAAGACTAGGCCAACGTTTGGCCAAACATGTATAAGTCTCTGGTGCTATCTTTCTAACCCTATCCTTTTATTTTTTGCAATTTACTTTTCAATACTTTATTTCCATTGCTATTACGCACCTAAATATTACTAATATGATCTTAATCGATAAAGGATAAATTATAATCATGAATTTTGAATACCATAATTCATCCCCCTCATGTGCTTGAAGTCGCTTTTCCAACAAGTCATATCAGAGTCTAACTCATGTAAAGGACTAATTATCTCAGGAGGAAAAATGACTTCAAGCTATTCACTAAATAAACCTCCATTCTTTAATGGAAAAATGTATAATTTGTGGAAAGAGAAAATGAATTTTTTCATAGAAGGGTTGGATCATGGTATTTGGAAGGTTATGAATGTAGGTCCATCTTTCCTACACACATAGTTAATGGTGTTGTAGAAATAAAACTTGAAAATAATTGGACCAAAGATGATAAATAAAATGTGCAACATACTTTGAAAGTGAAAGTTGTCATCACTACCGCTATCGGTCTTCATAAGTTTTTGTGAGTTTAGCACTGCGAAACTGCAAAAGAAATGTGGGACATCCTCCAAATCATCCATGAAGATACTACTGAGGTGAATAGGGAAAGGTTGGGCACATTCACCCATGAATATGAACTCTTCAAAATAAAACCTGAAGAGATCATTAATTAGATACAAACACGACTTACCCATATCTTGAGTCATTTGAGAACTATGGGATTTTTTTTTCAAATGAAGAATTGATTATAAAGAGATGCCTAAACTGTAGTTGGAAACCTAAAGTCACTATGATCCATGAATCTAAGAATTTAGCAACCATGGATACACACTCTCTTTTTGGTAAATTGTAGAAACATGAGATGGAGCTGAAAAGTGAGATAAATAAATTCGTGAAACTCATGTTTCAAAAATTCAAGGAGTTTCTAAGGCACGAAAATCAAACTTTAAGACTCTAGAAGTAAAGTGAAGAAAGTTTATCGTCCAATCCTACATGTCATCAATGCGAAGAGAAAGGGTATATAAGACCAAACTGCCCTAAAAATCTGAGAAGAAACCAAATAAAATAAAGTTTACAAAATCCAAAAAGAGAGCATACATATCCTAGGATAACGATGATATGGAATCTTCAGATAAAAAAGAAGAAAACTTTTGTCTCACGGCAAATCATCAAGACGATGAGGTAACCTCTCACTTCTCCTATAAATATTTATTTTGCATATGTAAGAAGCTAACAAAAGAAACGAGTAAACCAAAACAAAATATCTCAACCTCCAAAGACATTATCTCTTCCCTTGAGTTGAAAAATAAAAACATGTTGGAAGAAATAAACATTATTAGAGAGAATATGATCTAATTTAAAACTCTTCCTCATCTCATAAAGCCTTAGACGATTCTATAAAGTGTGATCAATGTGAAATTTTGAAAAATAAAATTGATGATCTTTAAAATATACTTGATAAATTTACTAAAGGGACAAACAACTTGAATCTTTTCTTAGGAAACCAAAGGGCTTATTATAATAAGGTTGGTCTTGGATATGAACCTAAGAACTATATTAAAAGCTTTAGGAATATTTGCAATGCCTAACCAACATCTAAATTCAAAAACCTAAAATGTAATTACTGTAATAAAGACAACCATATTGTCATGTTTTATTTTATCAAAAAGAGTCATTAGAGTAAACAAGGACATCATCCTTCATACTTTTATAAAGAACATTGTGAACATAAAAATATAAAGGTGTTTGCTCATAATATGTATTTCACTAACATCAAAGGATCCAAAAAGATATGGGTACCAAAGGTAGAAAAGTTAAATTGTGATGCATATGGTGACACCTATAGGTGCTCTTCAAGTGAAAAAATAAATATGTTATATTGTTACTCTCCTACGAGGGAAGAAATTCATTTTCCAAATAACAACGAGACAAAATCATTGGATCTTTGAGTCTTGGTATCTCTTAGAGAACATCATTGGAAGACGATAATAAAGGGAAAGAAAAATATCAAAGACAAGAGGAAGTCCAAAATCTAAATAGAGAAATTAAAGTTAAAGAAGTCAATTAAAGAAAGTCTATCTTAAGAATGGAGGATCATTAAGGACCACTTCATTCAGAATGCTAGTGGGGGAAACTTCTTTGGGAATTGCATCTCATCACTCCCCTAGCAAAGCATGTAACCATATGGCTTTTGTTTCACAAGTTGAGCCAAAGGAAATTGATGAAGCTATATTTAAAGAACATTTCACTACTACAAATAATAAATTTCATGATGACGATTTCACCTCACATATTGAAAAATTGAGATATAATTCCTGAATGCACACTATTTTAAAAAAAATGATACAATATATTCTTTTGGTATTTTGAAAACCGAGGGATAAACCTATTCAGTTTACATGCTTTGAATCCCATCAGCCTCAATTTATATTTTTATCTCATTAAAAGTGGCGCCTTCTTGAATATTTTATTTTTAATCTATAAGTACACTACTTTTCACCTATGTTTTCTTTTCAACCTGAGGTGAATATGTTTCTCTGTTATATATATATATATATATATATATATATATATATATATATATATATATATATATATATATATATATATATATATATATATATATATATATATATATATATATATATATATATATATATATATATATATATATATATATATATATATATATATAACTTTAGTTTTTAGCATCCAGTCTCATTTGTCTAAACAACACAAATAGAACCCTAACGAAGAGCCCTAAATAATGAGAGCCATAAACACATACCATCTCGTATAATATGAAGATGTTACGTGTTTAATGCTCTCGTTTCTTCTTCAGAGATCCAAATCATTTTATTTTACTTCTTCTTCATAGATTTGATACGTTAAACATCAATACTCATATTGTTCTTATTTTTGTATTGTTTTTGTTGAGATCCGAAACCCTAGAGGTTTTATCTTATTGTTATTGTTGTTGTTTAAACAAATTTATATTATAGGTTTATTGATATTATTGTTGTTGTTGTTGTTGTTGAGACCCGTTATTGAGACCCTAAACCCTAGACGTTTAATATTGTTGTTTAAGAAAACTTATGTTATAAGTTTATTGATGTTGTTATTGTTATTGTTGTTGTTATTTTTGTTGTTGAGACCCTAAACCCTAGAGGTTTAATCTTGTTGTTGTTGTATAAACTGATTTATGTTATATGTTTATCGATGATGGTGTTGTAGTTTTGTTAAGAGATTATTTTTTGAGTTGTTGTTTAATGTAAGTTGCTGTTTTTAAGTTGTTGTTGTTTAGTTGTTTTACTACCCAAAGTTATGAAAATCTATATGTTGTAGTTTATTTGTTGTTATTGAGTTTGAGTTTTAGATTGATATCGATATTTATTTTATGTTTTTTTTTTATTTTGTATGCAACTCTCATCTTGTTCTGCCGAGTTGAGTTTATTATATCTAATGTTGATTATTTGTTTCACTAACCCCTATTTGAACATATAGCCTAGTAAGTTGATTTTGGAAATAATCATATGAAAAATTATATTGTATCTAAAACTTATCTTGCATTGATTAATGACTTTCTAGCATTCTGCAGCTCATCATTCATCTCACATTATTTTATTGTCAAAATTTCTCAAATACTTCTAGTTTTCGTTCAACATTCTTCCATATTTGTTCATTTTTCAAAGCATCAAGTTTTATGCTTTTAAGAATGAATTAGTAGAAAAGGAACTGTTAAAGTACTTGAAACATTGGGGAGATTTTAATCATAAAACAACGTGAGATGAATGATGAGTTACATGAATCTTCAAAATTATAATAAATATAAGTTTTTCTTCAAATATAACTTAATTGTTCATATAATTATTTTTATAACCAATTTTGAGAAGTTATATATTCAGTATAGGGTTTAGTGAAATAAGAAATCCACATTAGATTTAATAAACTCAAAATTGTTTTACCTCTCGATTTTATGAGATAACTGAGGTGAAAATAAGATATATCCATCGGTAAAATTACAAAACCGAGGGGACATGTGTTTTTGCCATTTTAGAATTCTAAAAAGGTGTCCTAGGGGATCGAACCCATGACCTTATCACACACCCGTCGGTTTTTTAAAACCTGAGAGGTAAAGTGTTCACTTTTTATGACGCCCTTCGTTACGTCACCTTGGTAGCCGAGTGTCGCATTACGCGAAAAACCGGCGGGAAAACGAAAACAACAGAGCCGCCACCGTGCGTTATTTATCCCAAAAGAGGGAAAGGAAACGCTCGAAGTAAACCTGGAAAAGACATGGTCTCGCGACCAGAGAGAGATGGGATCGGGAGTCGGTTATGCGAAGGGAAGGTATTAGCACCCCTACGCATCCGTCGTACTCGACGGGATCCACGCTCAAAAGAAAGTATAAAGGTTGCTAGAAGCTGCTCAACAAACTGCACACAAGGCTGGAAAGAACACACAGAAAGACAAGAGAAACAGGACTCGGTAGGATATCACATCCTGGGCCTACGTAGTCTGTCAGACACAGACATCAGAGTCGACGTAGTTCGGGACAGGGGGAACGTGCTCGCTAGGATGTCGCATCCTATGCATACGTATCTTCTCTGACCGGAGAAGAATCAGAGCACTCGTAGCTCGGCTAACGCACGTCAAACAAAACCACACAGGAAACCGATTGCCAATCGCTGGACTTACGTCAGACTCCGAACCAACAAACACACACTGGAAACCAACTGCCAATCGCTGGACTTATGTCAGACTCCAAACAAAACAAACCAGACACAGGAAACCAACTGCCAATCGCTGGACTTATGTCGGACTCCAAACAAAGAAACAAGACACAGGAAACCGACTGCCAATCGCTGGACTTATGTCGGACTCCAAACACACACAAAGGGGGTGAAAAAAGAAAAAGGGCGCCCGGAGAGATCAGCTCATCTCCTGCCTACGTACCTCATCTGGTATGAGGATCAGGGCGACGTAGTTCCCCTATGCAGGGAAAGAACTTCTAACCTAACCAGAGACTGGGAAATGACAAACTAGAAGGGAGACTAACTCGAGCCTAATAGTTATCATGTAAATTCACCATGGTCCTAGGTTAAGGTTTCTATCTGAGTTGCACAGGGAGCAAGCTATCCTAAACAGCACAAGCAAATACATACAAGCACAAAAAGCAAGCACACACACTATATGCACATAATTGGGCTCATACAAGGTTAGGCTGTGAAACACAAGCCAACTGGAATGGGGTGTAGTTAGCTCTTAACCCTAACATTGAGAGTTAGGGTGAATCAGATGAAATGGGAAGTGAGAGTAAGACCTCACAGCTCTTATCCCTGGCCTGGGAGAGCTTCAGACAAATGAAAGTGTGGGAGTTCAGAATGTAGGAACTCTTCTCCACATATGACTGACACAACAAAGATCTTGGGTTAATATCCACAATGCATCAACACATGGTGTGAGCAAAGTGGATGACACACTGAATAGCAGGAGATGGATTGCACATCTCTTTTATCTGCCAATTGCCTCATAAGAGGACTTTTCCTGCTTGGCACAAAGATAAACAAACACAAGCATTGCCTCTTAAGGAGGGCTTCAGACAGGTGTCTGCCCACATAACAGGACAGGTCTTCCAGACTACATGAAGTCAGAGAGTTATACCTTAGTGGTTAAGCAACCAAGCAAAGCAAAAGCAAGTTCAAAAGAACTCAAAGCAACTTAGGTACCTGAAAAAATCTAACCCAATCAGTACACAATCCAATCAATCAAACAGACAACAGTCAATCAGACAGATAAGGCATTATGCAACAATGTGCAGGCCACAAGCCAATAGGCACAACACAAATAACTTGGCATCAACCTACAAAACAACTCAAGGTTAGTCAACATCTAGAGCAAACATCAATGCTCAAGTGAGGAAGCATCATCAACTATGGACTTGGATGTGTAAACCTGAAATCAAAGCTCAACTGTGAGTCACAAACCACTAGGTCAAAGCCTAGGGTCAAAGATGGAGAAAAAATTCAAAACAGAACATGAAATTTAACATGAATCAACTTCATTCAATCAAGAACACAATCCAAAAGGTCCCATATCAATATCATTAACCAAAAGCATTTCATGAACCAAACATGGCAAGGTATGCAAATTATGACCACATTGTGACATCAGAATGAACAAATGCACATTAAATCAAAAATGATTCAAATAATCTTGGAAAAATTCATGAGTAAACAGGACATACAACATGATCATCACACAAAAAATTAGAGGCATTGAACATCTTTAAGCATGACAATCACATAGCATAAGTCAAGGCAAGCACAACAAGCTCATGTGTGACACAAATTGTCACACCAAGTTAGCATAGGCATAAAACAGGGATGGATTATGGTAAAAACCTCAAACCAAAGCCAAAACAACACTCAACATGTCTAGAACAAGTGTGCAAAGTTTCACAAGCATTGGATAAGGAACAAGCATTTCACAATCAAATGAAGTTCAAGGCAATTTGGAAGCTCAAATGTGACCAACCAGAAAGAAAAATCTCAATTAAATCAGAAATGATCCCAAAGATTCCAACAAAAATCATGAGCAATCATAACATCTATAGCATACATCATACAAAAAATCAAGGCAAATGAAGATCATTTGGCATGGCAAACTCATCAATCAAGTTGAACATCACAAGGTGTGACACCAATTGTCACACCTAACTTAACACATTCATAAAACAGCAATGGTAATTGATAAAAATACCAAATCAACACCAAAATGTCAAGCAATATATCTAGTTATAGCATGCAAAATTTCATGAGCATTGGATCAAAGACCAGCATTTCACAAATGATATGGCAAAGCAAGGTCAAGAATGCATACATGTTCAAACTCCTTAGACAAAATAATTTCCAGGCCAAGCACAATTTATGAAAATATGATCAAAAAATAATAGACAAAATCAGGATCACAATGCAAAAAATCTCATAATTTCTGAATCATTTTTCAATTTGTTGTGAATTTTGGAAGATGAGAAAAAATGAAAAAATAAAATGTGAATCAAGCATGGCAATATGGAGAAAGTAGTGAAAACAAGGCAATTGGAAATGTTCCCACACGGTGTCGAACCAGGGACATTTTTGAATTCAAATGTGCGCGCCAGTCAAAACGACTGTGTTTTGACTGATGAACCCTAAAGCGCGCGCTGCATGGCCTTTTGAAATCCGCAGGAAACAAGCATGCGTTCCGCAGAAAATGTTATGCGTTTCGCAGGAAATTCCCCAGGAAAATCTCCAGCAAAACTGGAAACGCATGAACATGAAGAACACGATGAAGATCTTCATCCTATTTTCCAGAATTTCTCAAAACGTTCCAGAAATTAACCAAAAGCATACCATTCGATTCATCATGCAATGCACATTCAAGATCCATAATCAATTCAACATAAAACACCAAAACAAGCACGGATCGAAGACATTAAAAATCATGTATGAAACTTTAACCGCATGGATCTAACTCAAATCAGCATGAAATCACTCCATTTTTGTTCCAGAATTACCACCAATAAAAGATCTACACATTTAGCATAATGATTTACAAAGTTAAAGAGGTCGAAACTGTAACCTTTTGATGAGCAGAGTTGAATCCACGTGCTTCCAAGGCTTGGCAATGCTCAGATCTTTCTCCAATGTGCTTATGGAAGTAAATGATGATGAACTGGAAGCTTAACAATGCATGAAACGAACTGAATCTCCAACTGCCATGAATGCTTCACTCTATGAACATGAACACTTCAGCCACGATCTCTCTTGAATCTTGATCCAAATATGCTCAATAATACCTCAGGATGATGAATGAATCAAGGAAAAATGCTTGTGTTTGCAGAATTTTGGAGAAAAAAGTGAGAGAGAATTTTGAGACTTTTTGAAAATCTAGATCTAGAATTGGTAATTGTGATGAAAACAGTTAGGATTAAGGCTTTATAGTCCATGCTAATCATGTTTAGGAAATGGTTTAAGCAAATGCAAATGAGATTAGGGACTTTGTGGTGTGAATGCAAAAAATGAGTTTTCATGTTCCATACACCCCATGCACGTGAACAGTGCATGTTCAAGGCTTAAAATGACTTAAAAATATTCCATGCACATGTTGGAATTGGCTTGGTATGCATATGTTCAACCAAAATGAACTTATGAAATTTTTCACAAAAATCTTCATGAATGAACCAATGCCATGCAAATAAGATTTCATGCCAAATGATTGTATGCTTGGAAAATACATGTTACAAGGATCAATGTACAAAAAGAACCACTCAAATTGGCCTTTTGGTTTGAATGTTATGCTCATTTGAAGTTTAAACCACACTTTGTCGTGTTTGAACCCTATCTCATCAACCACACATGAGAAATCTATGATCTTTGACTTTTTGGAAATGGGAGAGAAAGATATTCAACTTTCATGTTGGACAAAAATTCATTTGAAGCTTTCTTGATGATGTAATCTTGAGTTGAAGTTGGTCCAAAACCTTTCCATTTTTGGAAAGTTCAAATTACAGGTCACTTGCTATTTTTGGAAAGTCTTGATCTGACTTCAAATCCTTCAATGTTGATGTTTGAAATGTCAAATGAGACTTGTTTCCACATGAATGAGGCATCTCTAACCATCTCCCACCTCCAAATCCATAGTTGAACTGACAGTTGACTTCTGTTGACTTTTTAGGGTTTTAGATGATTTGCACATGGACTGATGAGTTTTGAGCCTTCAATGCTTGACCAATCACTTCATAATGATCCTTGGGTCACATGAACTCATTGTACCAATCCTAGGGCTTTGAATCCATGGAAATGCTCTTGTTGCCTTGCACAGTTGAACCTCCTAACCAGTCTGACTGATGACATGCAATGAACTATGTAATGAACAATGCAATGTTAATGACCTAAAAATGAAAATGTATATACAAATGGGAGGTGCAAATTTGAGGTGCTACAGCTGCCCCTGTTCAATCAACTGGGAACCTGAACGGATGAGAGCAATGGCCGTCAGACCTTCAAGGTACACAGGGATTGAATACCAAAGAACCGTAGAAATTTGCACTCTGCGGGGATTCAAGAAAGGAAAATTCACCAACGGAAGCTTCCACTAGGATCTGATATTTATCATTGAACCAGACAAGATGTCTACCAACGACTCCACTGGGGATTTTGACTTTTTTCAGAAAAAAGGAACCACATCCAGACATCGAAGGACGATGAATAGAAATAGAAATCACAACTAGACGCCAACGGACGACTAGGAAAAACTCGACGTTTATCGAAACCAACGGAGAGGTGACCAGACATCAACGGATGAATGGAAAGAAAGGGATACAACCAGACGTCAACGGAAGAATGGGAAAAACTCAACGTTTATCGAAACCAATGGAGAGGTGAACAGACATCAACGGATGAATGAGAAAGAAGATACAACCAAATGTCAACCGACGAATGGGAAAAACTCAACGTTTATCGAAACCAACGGAGAGGTGACCAGACATCAACGGATGAATGGGAAAGAAGATACAACCAAACGTCAACGGACGAATGGGAAAAACTCAACATTTATCGAAACCAACGGAGAGGTGACCAGACATCAACGGATGAATGGGAAAGACTCGACCAGACGTCAACGGACGAACGGGAGAAGCTCGACGTTTATCGACACCAACGGAGAGGTGACCAGACATCAACGGATGAATGGGAAGACTCGACCAGACGTCAACGGACGAAAGAAAGAAGCTCGACGTTTATCGACACCAACGGAGAGGTGACCAGACATCAACGGATGAATGGGAAAGACTCGACCAGACGTCAACGGACGAACGGGAGAAGCTCGACGTTTATCGACACCAACGGAGAGGTGAACACTTCACTGGGGAAGGGAAATGGTATTTGCAACCGGAAACCAGATAGGACGTTTACCGACGACTCTACTGGGAATCTCTGGCTGGGGAATTACCAGACATTGACCGATGACTGGGATAAGACTCGATGTTTACCGACATCGAAAGATGATGTTTACCGACATCAAAGAAAAGACGACCAGACATTTACCGATGAATGGGATGAGACTCGATGTTTACCGACATCGAAAGATGATGTTTATCGACATCAAACAAAAGACGACCAGACATTTACCGATGACTGGGGAATAAAATGTGCCACCAGACGTCAACGGACGAATGGGAAAAAACTCATCGTTTATCGACACCAACGGAGAGGTGGGCTTACTGGGGAAAAAGCTAATCACAACCAAACGTCAACGGACGATTGGGAAAAACTCAACGTTTATCGACACCAACAGAGAGGTGAACAGACATCAACGGATGACCTGTGGGGATAATACAACTAGACGTCAACGGACGCATAAGAAAAATTCAACATTTATCGACACCAACGAAGAGGTGACTCCCGGGGAAAGGATATATGTTACGAACATCGGACGATGATGTTTACCGACATCAACAAAGAAGACCAGACATTTACCGATGACTGGGGTGGGACTCGATGTTTACCGACATTGAAAGAATGGTGTTTACCGACACCAAATAAAGGACACACACGAGTGCTGACATGACACTTACCGGTATCACAGGAATGACATCTTCAACATGTCAGGCAAGGCTAAACACTTGCTGGGGATCTCACGGGGAGAATCAAGCTTTCCTTTCACGGACGGGTGAGGAAATAAACCTCTCTGGGAAATATCAATCCTGAATGCTGTCAGGAGCAACTGTAGAAAACGTGTTGTACAGATGTTGAACAATGATCCGCTTCTGCCGAGGATATGGTCTGATTAAGTTTCAACACATGAATGCATATGTTTGAATTTTTCTATGGCGTAATGCTCCATATTGAATGGAAATGCTACGCGATTTGAGGATGCAATGATCACTACATGCAAAATGCAAAATGATGAACTCCTGCTGGGGAGAAAACAGATTAGATACTCCAACTCTGTGGGGAGACTCTGTCTGAGGAATACTCTGCGGGGAGTAGCACCGACTTCTCACTCATGCTGGAGAATAGCACTGCTGCTGGGGAAAGGATCCCAATCCACTCGAGGACTCTGCTAGGGAAACAACCAAAGCGACCTCGCTAGGGAGAGCTGCCAATCTAATCAACAGGTAGGATAAACTCTGCTGGAGATAATTTTCACCAGACCTGATCTACTCGGGGAACCTGCTGGGGAAAACCATTAACACAAACCCTCTGCCAGGGGGATCTGCTGGGGAAAAACATTCCACGCCCTGAATGGGGGAATGCATTCACCACTTTGTTGGGGAAATAATATACCAGACCACACTGGGGATGGACCTCCACAACCCTGCCAGGGGGCAAGCGTTCACGACCACGCTGGGGATAGCAGTACTTCAAACCAGACTGCTGGGGAATAAAACTACTCCACTGACACCTCCGTTGGGGATACAACAACCTTCCAACTTGGTGGGGACTAACATTCTTCAAACTTAGTGGGGAACCGCCAACTTTCCGACTTGCTGGGGATGAACCCACTCTCAGGCCGGCTGGGGGATTTAACAATCCTTAGCTTTGCTGGGGATAGAAGGCACTATCCACAGACGTCTCTGCAGGGGAGCAAAATAGTCTTGATAGCTTTCAGACTTACTTGGGGAAACAACCACTTCCAATCCTGCTGGGGACTTATCCTCCATCCGGCTGGGGAATTCCTGATCTTGAATATATGCTGGAGAAACAAGTCTCGAACTTGCTTCATCTGCTGGGAAACATCCCCATTCTCTCACACTGCTGAGCAATCAACCGTGGCTTATCTGCTTCAGCCAAGAAATCAAAAAATAACAACCTGCAAAACAGCACGACATACATGCCCCAGGGGTTGCATGGACAAGATACGCTCAAGTGTCCTCAACATTCAAAATGATTTTCAAATGTTTTATCTCTCTGCACATTATTGTCTAGCCTTCATGTTTTTATATGCAATGTTTATCAAAAATTCGGACGTTTTTGCAAACAAAACAGTAAAAATAAAAACAAGAGCAATTTATCTGAATAACGACTTTTTATTGATTGAAAATGGGCCTGAAAAGGCGAATACATCGGGAAGCAATTCCTAGAAAGAGGTAATTGCGCACAAAAGGAAAAATCTATCCTAATGGCAATATGAATACGACATCCACTATTTCCCAATTCTGTTATAACTCACAGATCATCAGTTTTCCTCCCAACTTCCTTGCTTTCTGAGAAGAATGATTGGACTGATCCTATCCTTCGAGATGGTAGACGACGAAGCGCGATGAAATACAGATAACTCAGACTGTAGTCTTCGCTTTAATCCCTCTTTTGCCTGGATCGCCCTTTCGGGTTTTCAATCCACCGGGATACCCATTTTTGCCTAAGCCGCCCTTGCGGGTTTTCGACTTACCGGGTGTACAAATTATTTTCATTTTTTTATCCCTAACTTTTGGCCGAACCTTTTCTTCTTTTTTTTTTGGTTCGCCGGGATGCCCTTTTTTGCCTGGACTCTTTTATTCTTTTTGTCCAGCGGGTCAATTTATGCGAAGTATTTTTTGACTACAACTGAGTTAACAGGGGACGGAAAATCTTCACCATCCATAGTTGTAAGCATCAAGGCTCCACCGGAGAAAACCTTCTTAACAACATATGGACCTTCATAATTAGGAGTCCACTTGCCCCTGTTATCTGTACCGGGAGGAAGGATCCTCTTCAAAACTAGATCACCAGTCTGATAGCTTCGAGGACGCACTTTCTGATCAAAGGCTCTCTTCATCCTTCTCTGATACAACTGCCCATGGCACACAACTGCTAGTCGTCTCTCTTCGATAAGGCTCAACTCATTAAACCTTGTCCGAATCCACTCGGCTTCGTCAAGCTTGACATCTAGCAAGACTCTCAGAGAAGGAATCTCCACTTCCACAGGTAGGACAGCTTCCATACCATACACAAGGCAGTACGGGGTTGCCCCGGTCGACGTACGTACTGAGGTACGGTACCCATGCAAAGCGAAAGGCAACATCTCATGCCAATCCTTGTACGTCACGACCATCTTCTGCACAATCTTCTTAATGTTCTTGTTTGCCGCCTCTACAGCACCATTCATCTTCGGTCTGTAAGGAGAAGAATTGTGATGTTCAATCTTGAAATCTTTACAAAGCTCCTTCATCATCTTGTTATTGAGATTCGAACCATTATCAGTAATGATTCTCTCAGGAACCCCATAACGACATATGATTTCCTTCTTGATGAACCGGGCAACCACTTGCTTAGTCACATTGGCATAGGAAACTGCTTCCACCCATTTGGTGAAATAGTCAATCGCAACCAGGATGAAGCGATGTCCACTCGAAGCAGTAAGCTCAATCTTCCCAATCATATCAATGCCCCACATCGCGAACGGCCAAGGTGAATTCATGACATTCAGAGGGCTTTGTGGTACATGCACCTTATCAGCATAGATTTAACACTTATGGCACTTCCGAGCATATTTGAAACAATCGGATTCCATAGTCATCCAGTAATAACCGGCTCTCAACAATTTCTTGGACATTGCATGACCACCAGCATGGGTACCAAACGATCCTTCATGCACTTCTTGCATCAACATGTCTGCTTCGTGTCTATCCACGCATCTGAGCAGAACCATGTCAAAGTTCCTCTTGTACAACACATCATCCTTATTCAAATAAAAGCTTCCAGCTAGCCTTCTCAGGGTTTTCTTGTCATTCTTTGACGCACCTTCAGGATACTCCTGGCTCTTGAGGAAGTTCTTGATATCAAAGTACCATGGCTTCTCATTCACAACAGACTCGGCTGCAAACACATACGCAGGCCTCTCGAGTCGATTCACCGCAACATGTGGCACATGATTCCACCAATGAACTTTGATCATCGAAGACAAAGTAGCCAAGGCATCAGCCATCTGATTCTTATCACGGGGGACATGATACAACTTCACCTTCTTGAAGAACGTCAGTATTCTTCTGGTGTAATCTCGATAAGGAATCAAATGCGGCTGATTGGTATTCCAATCTCCATTGACCTGGTTAATCACTAGAGCGGAATCTCCATATATGTCAAGAGTTTTGATCCTTAGGTCAATGGCTTCTTCTATCCCCATGATGCAAGCCTCATACTCAGCCTCATTGTTGGTCACGTCGAAAGTCAGCCTGGCAGAAAAAGGTATATGAGCACCTTTTGGATTAATGAGCACTGCCCCAACACCATTACCATTCACATTCACAGCCCCATCAAACATCAATGTCCACTTGTCATCAGGATCCGGTCCTTCCTCGACAAGAGGCTCTTCACAATCTTTCATCTTCAGATACATGATGTCTTCATCAGGGAATTCAAACATCATCGGCTGATAATCATCGATCGGTTGCTCGGCGAGGTAGTCTGACAGAATACTACCTTTGATGGCCTTCTGCGACGTGTACTGAATATCATATTCTATTAAGATCATCTGCCAATGGGCAACACGTCCGGTGAGAGTCGGCTTCTCAAAGATGTATTTCACTGGATCCATCTTAGAAATCAACAAAGTGGTATGGTTCAACATATACTGCCTCAGTCTGCGAGCAGCCCAGGCCAAAGCACAACAAGTTTTCTCGAGCTGTGAATATTTGATTTCACAGTCGGTAAACTTTTTGCTAAGGTAGTATATGGCATGCTCTTTTCGACCAGACTCGTCATGCTGTCCCAATACACATCCCATCGAGTTCTCAGTCACTGATAGGTACATTATCAGAGGTCTCCCAGGAACTGGAGGTATAAGGATTGGAGGTTTTTGCAAGTATTCTTTTATCTTGTCAAAAGCTTTTTGACAATCATCATTCCACCTGATTGCTTGATTCTTTCTTAGCAACTTGAATATCGGTTCACACGTGGAAGTTAGATGAGATATAAACCGTGCAATATAGTTAAATCTCCCTAAAAACCCACGAACCTGCTTTTCAGTTTTCGGTTCAGGCATTTCTTGTATAGCTTTGACTTTTGCTGGATCAACCTCAATCCCTTTCTCACTGACAATGAAGCCTAACAGCTTCCCGGATCTCACCCCAAACGTACACTTGTTTGGATTCAGCCTCAGTTTGAACTTTCTCAATCTATCAAACAATTTCTGCAAATTAACCAGGTGCTCCTCTTCTGTCTGCGACTTCGCAATCATATCATCCACGTACACTTCAATCTCTTTGTGCATCATGTCATGAAAGAGAGTCGTCATAGCTCTCTGATAGGTAGCACCAGCATTCTTCAGCCCAAATGGCATCACCTTATAGCAGAACGTGCCCCAAGGCGTAATGAATGTCGTCTTTTCCATGTCCTCTGGCGCCATCTTGATCTGATTATAACCATAAAAACCGTCCATGAAAGAGAAAACTGAGGATTGAGCCGTATTATCGACCAATACATCAATGTGAGGTAATGGGAAATCATCTTTTGGACTCGCTCTATTCAAATCCCAGTAATCGACACACATTCTGACTTTGCCATCCTTCTTCGGCACGGGAACAATGTTGGCCACCCACGGGGGATAGGTAGTCACTGACAAGAAACTCGCATCAAACTGCTTCTGAACCTCTTCCTTGATCTTAACAGCCATGTCAGGACTAGTTCTCCGAAGCTTCTGCTTGACTGAAGGACAATCTTCTCTGAGAGGTAGTCTATGCACCACAATATCTGTATCCAACCCAGGCATATCTTGATACGACCATGCGAATATCTCCACATATTCTCTCAGCATCACAATCAACCTTCTCTTGACATCTGCCTTCAAAGCAGCCCCGATCTTAATATCTTTTCTGGCGTCCTCAGTACCAAGGTTGATAATCTCCAACTTCTCCTGATGAGGTTGGATGACCCTTTCCTCTTCCTTCAACAATCTGACCAATTCTTTAGGGAGTTCACAGTCTTCCTCACTCTCCTCTTCAGCTTGGTAGATGGGATTATTGAAATCATACTGAGCCATAACAGAACTGTTCATAGTGGAGTCCGTAAGATCACTTCTGCATGTTTAATGCTTTATTTTAGAAAAAAGAGTTCAAGAAAGTCACAGAAAACAAAAACATTGCCATTTTTATTTTTGAAAAGTGAAAACAAAAATAGAAAGACAGGGATCACAAAATCGTTTGCAAAACGTCCTTTATTAATGATATTATTGAAAAACATGATGAGGCCCTACAATGAACCACTACGCCTTGGGCAGAACGTAGGGTTTTGTGCAAAATGAAAAACAAAAGAAAATTACTCTGTTTGAAGAGTAACTTGGACCACATCTTCTACTGTCCAGTTGTTGATCGTCTCCCCTGGTGCACACGGGCGAACCCAGTTGTCTAGATCACAATCACTGTCACTATCTTCAGCACCGGTTGCAAAGACATCACCGTGATTCATCAGCCCAACGCTGGTAAAGGTACTCGGACCTGTCTGTACACCCTGCTCCGCCTGCAGAGGTTGATAACCAATACCGAACTTGTCTTCTTTGATAGGCAAATCCATCATCTTGCCCCAGCCTTCAGAATTACCAGAGTTGACAACTTCCACTGCTTGCTTATACGATGCAATTGAGGCACTTGGCTTCTTCTGCTCAGCAAAGGCCACCCTCTCAAGAGCAACAGTCTCGAATGTCTGGCATAAAGTCTCATGGATCTCGCCATCCACCTCTACATATTTGAAAGAGGATAGGTGACTCACCAGAATATCTTCTTCACCGCACACAGTCACAATCTGACCGTTCCAGACATACTTCAGTTTCTGGTGGAGAGTTGACGAAACTGCCCCAGCTGCGTGAATCCAGGGACGCCCCAATAAGCAACTATATGTTGGTTGAATGTCCATCACATAGAAGACAATGTCAAACACCTCCGGACCAATCTTCACCGGCAAGGTGACTTCACCAAAAACAGACCGTTTGGATCCATCAAATGCACGCACAATCAGATCACCCGGAGTGAGCACAACCCCTTCAACATCAATCTTACCCAGAATCTTCTTAGGCAACACGTTCAAAGAAGAACCAGTGTCTACCAGCACATGAGACAACATTGCGCCCTTGCACTCCATGGTGATATGCAGGGCCTTGTTATGGTTACGTCCTTCAGGCGTCAGATCTA
The DNA here is from genome assembly GCF_024323335.1 of Lathyrus oleraceus. Taxonomy (NCBI): domain Eukaryota; kingdom Viridiplantae; phylum Streptophyta; class Magnoliopsida; order Fabales; family Fabaceae; genus Lathyrus; species Lathyrus oleraceus. Next base: position 197,060,451 of record NC_066582.1, on the reverse strand, counting down.
AATCTGTGAACCCCACACCATGCATGGTACTCACATTAGCAATCTCGCCCTCCAACTGGTTGACAGAGATCTCTTGAGGCACCTAAGCCAGATTCAGCATCTTCAACAAGGCGTTACGGTGTGCCTCAGAGCACAGGAGCAATGAGAGGATAGAAATTTTGGACGGAGTCTGATTCAGCTGATCTACAATCTTGTAGCCACTCTTCTTAATTATCTTCATGAACTCCTCCACGTCTTTCTCAAACGAAGCCTCAGGCGCCTCCTTCTGAGCAGGCTCTTCGTCAACCACAACCTGTTTACCCTTAGCCTTGGCGAGAGCCTCGGCATTGTTATCTCTCAACGGTTGCGGTGCGAACAGACGTCCACTTCTAGTGAAACCTCCTGGTCCCCCAACATTGTCCACAACTAGACTTGCAATCACCGGAGCCCTACTAGGCACACCAATAGTCACTGGGGCTTGGTTCACTGGCCTGACCTGACTTTCAGCCCTTCTGTTGCTGTGGTAAGCATTGTCATACTTCCACGGCACAGCCCTACTGTTCTCAACCCTTCCACCCGAAGCAACGATGGTAGTTGGAGTACAGACGGTTACAGGAGCAGAAATGTTAACAGGAGTACCACTAGTTGTAGGCGCATTACCAGTCCTCTGACCACGTCCCTCAGACGGTTTAAAGTAAATGGTGACGGTTGACACCAACCCACGATCTCTAACAGCCCGAGCAAACTGTAAACAGCCCTCATCAATCAGATTCTGAATACCAGCCCTCAACTGTAGGCAACCATTCTCTGAACCAGCACATTCTGCACAGCCCTGACAACAGCCCGAGAATACGCCCCCATTCAACAAACGGTCCTTCACAACAAACAACGACGTCTGAATCTCATCAACACTGACAATCAAGTCTTCAGCTTTACCATCTTCCAAATTGTTCACTCTGTGTGCACCATGCGGAGGCATAAGGTTATTTACAACATTCGGCACAGGAGCAAAATTGATAGTTTTAGCGTCAATTAGGTCCTGGACCTTGTGATGAAAAGTCCGGCAGTTCTCAATGTGGTGCCCTGGTGCACCAGAGTGGAAATCACAACGCACGTTGGCATCATACCCAGGTGGTATCTTTGTCAACGGAGCCATTGTACGCAACTCCACGAACCCTAATCTGAGCAGTTCAGGCAACAGTTCAGCATAGGTCATCGGCAACGGGTCGAAACTTCGATCCGGCATCCTCTATCTAGGTTGATACGGACGTTGTTGTTGTTGTTGTTGTTGTTGCGGTTGTTGAACCCTCTGTTGTTGCTGTTGACAAGGTTGAGGTGCTGGAATTGTTACAGCAGTAACCTGGTGATATTGATTTCTGTTTGTACTCCTTCGGTGTTGCACTGCATTGGTTTCACCCTCTCTCCTGCGAGGTGCCCCAGCAAATGGTTTCTTGGAAGATGAGGACCCAACATCTTGAATTTTTCCAGCTTTGATCAGACTTTCTGTCCTCTCTCCGCAGATTACGACGTCTGAGAAACTACCGAATGGGCAACTCCCCATCCGGTCCATGAAGACACCTTGTAATGTACCAATGAACATATCAGTCAGTTCCCTCTCCAGCATAGGGGGTTGTACTCTTGCAGCCAATTCACGCCACCTCTGGGCGTACTCCTTGAAGCTCTCTCCAGATTTTTGACATAGACTCTGCAACTGAGTCCGGCTCGGCGCCATGTCCATATTATGTTTATACTGCCTCAAGAAGGCCTCACCTAGATCTCTCCAACATCGGATAGAATCTTTCTTCAGTTCCATGTACCAATCCAAGGAAGCCCCAGACAAGCTATCCTGAAAAAAATACATCCATATTTTCTCGTCATCTGTGTAAGCAGAGATTTTCCTGTAATATGCCTGCACATGGGTGCGAGGACAAGAAGTACCGTTGTACTTATCAAATGAGGGCGCTTTGAATTTGTAGGGAATCCTCAAACCTTCCACCAAACCCATATTGGTAACATCAAAACCCAGGGAGTTCTGACATTCCATAGCCCGGATCTTCTCAGCAAGGGCATCCACCTTCCTATCTCTTTCCTCAACTCTTACACCCTCATCATCCTCACTGAGCAGTGTGAACATATCCTCCTGTCTGTCTACCAATGGAGCAGGATGACGAATCGGAGCCCGGGTAGCTCTGGCATTAACAGTCTCTATAGCAAGAGGCTGTCCGTTGATTCTGATACCCCTCAGTTCATCCCCTACGGTGTAGTCATTGACGGGAGCAGCAGCAACAACATTATCATGAACCAGGACACCCACTGGTGAAGCACGGTTGGACAGCGGAATCACGGCTTCCTGTCTCTGGGCTAAGGCACGCAGCTCCTCTTGCCCCTGAACGACCCCTTGCATCATTGTCATAAATTGGGCCATATTAGCCCTCATCTCAGCCAATTCTGCTTGAACCTGGTCCATATTCCTTTGATGATTTAATCTGGTTGAGTAACGGTGCGGTCGTTGATCAGCTATCCTGCCTGACACAGGAACCAGAGTGAGAAGTCTCGATCAAGAACACCTGTAATGCAAGAATGATATGTGTATGATGCGTGTGATGCGTATGCAGGTTAACTTTTCTTTTTCTATGCATTACTTTTTTTTGAAAATAAACATGCTATGATGCAAATGATGGAGCCATGACTGGTCGGCTGAGTATCACGCGGCACGGGATCAAAGCTTCGGCCTGAATTCGGAACCGCAAAGTCATCTGAGACCCAAAATCATCTGAGCAAGTACCCTCAAATTCAGCCCAGGGATCCAAAATAAACGGAACCCTCCGATAAACACCAGGGTCAAACCTCCGGCGTCCAGAAATAAAGATCCATAAACCCGGCTGAACTAAAGTCACCATCACCGAATCACTGACGGAACCTGTACTCGCAAGAATCAAACCCTCCCCTCACAGGTGAATTCTAACAAGGTCATCCTAAGGCGGACAATGGTCTCGACAATCGGGCAAAGATACTCAACGGGTTTGCCCTTTCGGGTGTGCCGTTGCAGCTCTCTTAAGATAATCTAAACCAAAGATCCGGGAAAGAACGGTCACCGAAGTCAATAGCTCAGATGAGATAACCCAACCTGAGTGGAATAACTCCAAACGGAAGGACTCTCTCAAATGAACCTCGTCCGGCTGTGGTATGTCACGTCGCAACAACATGCTGATACAGCAAGTGAGGAGACGTGAGACCATGCTAATCCTAGGTGTATACTCGGGCCTGGGTTTTAGCCCCACTCAGAACACCCACCCCAAATCAGAGGAACCACCTGTACAGAAGACAACACAATGATAGTATGATGCATGCAAACATTTATGCAAATATATACACAACATAATAATCATAAATGCAATAAATAGAGCAACACAAGCAACCTAAACCCTATCCTAGAGAGCGCTAGGACCGACTCGCTTAGGGAAGATGGACCAGCAAGAGGTCAACTTCTCTATGTCCCCAGCAGAGTCGCCAGTTGTCGCATTACGCGAAAAACCGGCGGGAAAACGAAAACAACAGAGCCGCCACCGTGTGTTATTTATCCCAAAAGAGGGAAAGGAAACGCTCGAAGTAAACCTGGAAAAGACATGGTCTCGCGACCAGAGAGAGATGGGATCGGGAGTCGGTTATGCGAAGGGAAGGTATTAGCACCCCTACGCATCCGTCGTACTCGACGGGATCCACGCTCAAAAGAAAGTATAAAGGTTGCCAGAAGCTGCTCAACAAACTGCACACAAGGCTGGAAAGAACACACAGAAAGACAAGAGAAACAAGACTCGGTAGGATATCGCATCCTGGGCCTACGTAGTCTGTCAGACACAGACATCAGAGTCGACGTAGTTCAGGACAGGGGGAACGTGCTCGCTAGGATGTCGCATCCTATGCATACGTATCTTCTCTGACCAGAGAAGAATTAGAGCACTCGTAGCTCGGCTAACGCACGTCAAACAAAACCACACAGGAAACCGATTGCCAATCGCTGGACTTACGTCAGACTCCGAACCAACAAACACACACTGGAAACCAACTGCCAATCGCTGGACTTATGTCAGACTCCAAACAAAATAAACCAGACACAGGAAACCAACTGCCAATCGTTGGACTTATGTCGGACTCCAAACAAAGAAACAAGACACAGGAAACCGACTGCCAATCGCTGGACTTATGTCGGACTCCAAACACACACAAAGGGGGTGAAAAAAGAAAAAGGGCGCCCGGAGAGATCAGCTCATCTCCTGCCTACGTACCTCATCTGGTATGAGGATCAGGGCGACGTAGTTTGTAACACCCTTCTAAAATACCCCAAAATTTGATTAAAAATAATAAACACATAATCAGAGTAATTATGCACCAAGGGTGTCACACAATTATTCCACACCATTTAAACAATATAACAGTCATGCTCATTTATTTAATTTAAACATAAAGTATTTGCACAATTACGCAGCGGATAGAGATCAACTCAATCATGTAAAACATGTAACATTCACATGTAATTTAGTTCAAAACCATCAACAACAACAATTAAAAGGTTCCCTCCCGATGTTACATCTATCAGAGCATGACCCACTATGGAGACTACACTAGACTCCAAGCATAGCTTCTACTCAACTCATTTCTCGTTACCTGAAAAATAGTTGTAAGGGTGAGTTCCTCAATCAATATAATAAGCATTATAGAACAACATGTAATGCTAAGTAATTAACACATCAATCACCCTAATTGCAACACACATTCATCAATAGCTCATCGGCTTAAACATCATACTCAACATCAGTACACAACACCAGTATAAACTCAAATCAGACTTAACAACAACACAACACACGTATAATATTGGAATACATCCATTCATATTATACGCTATACATATATTTATGCAATGAGACTCCACACATGCGGTACCGACTATTCCTGAACATATAGTTCAAGCTCACCGATCCCTCCAGATACGGCTACTAAGCTCACTAGTCCCACTCATTGAGATCTAATGACTCACTCACTAATTCCTCACTATGGAAATTAGCTACAGCCCCAAAGGCTAGACTATGCACACTAATCATCTAGCATGCAAACATCAACAACAAACCCACAATGGTTCACTCACTAATTCCTCACAATGGGAATTAGCTACAGCCCCGAAGGCTGTGCTATGCACGCTAATCATCTAGCAATGCAACATCAACAACAATTCAAGAATAGACACATGCTCACACTCTAAGCCACAAAGCAGTCTATTCACAATGCATACATAACTGATACATTCACAGCATCATGCATAGCATCACACATCATTAACACATTTTATCACAACAGCATATCATATCATGCCACATAATCAAACACAGTATTAGCACACTCTACTAATACCTATACTACTCAAGACCCAACAAAACGACAACAACATTACAACGATATCACATCTGGGAGTTTAAAACGCGAAATCTGTCCTTCAAACTGATATGGCGAACGCCATTAGGCTAATGGCGAACGCCATTAGCGTTACACGCTCTCATTCTGGAAAAACTGTCTGTCAAACTGATATGGCGAACGCCATTAGGCTAATGGCGAACGCCATTAGCGTTAAACGCTCTTATTCTGGAAAAAAACCCAAACGGCGAACGCCGAAGGCATAATGGCGAACGTCATTTGGCTGTTATGTGCACAGATGTTAAATTTCTACGAATTCCTTTTCAATTATCGTCCAATTTCATTCATCCACTGGCTGTTATGTGCATAGATGTTAAATTTCTTCGAATTCCTTTCAATTATCATCCAATTTCATTCATCCACTATTTCACAATTTCATCATACATCAATCTAATCCGAGATAAAACAATGGTTATCACTACCCAGTACATATTATCATATAATACCCTTTAACCGATGATAAACCCCCCTTACCTGAATAATCCGGCGAATCTCAAGCTTCAAGCTCTTCCCTTCTCCAACCTTCTTCCTCTTGCTCTGCCTTTGTCCTTTTCCTCTTTCACGATCGCTTCTCTGTTTTTCACGTAAAAACCTTTTTACTCCAAATGGGACTTTTTCCTTAATTCCCACTTATATATATTTTCCAATAAATAATTATCCCAATAATTATTATTCCAAAATAATAGTAATAATAATCCCAAATTCCAATTATTCAATTAAATTAATAAAAAAAATATTAATTTAAATTAAATAATTATCTTATTTTAATTGGGGTGTTACATAGTTCCCCTATGCAGGGAAAGAACTTCTAACCTAACCAGAGACTGGGAAATGACAAACTAGAAGGGAGACTAACTCGAGCCTAATAGTTATCATGTAAATTCACCATGGTCCTAGGTTAAGGTTTCTATCTGAGTTGCACAGGGAGCAAGCTATCCTAAACAGCACAAGCAAATACATACAAGCACAAAAAGCAAGCACACACACTATATGCACATAATTGGGCTCATACAAGGTTAGGCTGTGAAACACAAGCCAACTGGAATGGGGTGTAGTTAGCTCTTAACCCTAACATTGAGAGTTAGGGTGAATCAGATGAAATGGGAAGTGAGAGTAAGACCTCACAGCTCTTATCCCTGGCCTGGGAGAGCTTCAGACAAATGAAAGTGTGGGAGTTCAGAATGTAGGAACTCTTCTCCACATATGACTGACACAACAAAGATCTTGGGTTAATATCCACAATGCATCAACACATGGTGTGAGCAAAGTGGATGACACACTGAATAGCAGGAGATGGATTGCACATCTCTTTTATCTGCCAATTGCCTCATAAGAGGACTTTTCCTGCTTGGCACAAAGATAAACAAACACAAGCATTGCCTCTTAAGGAGGGCTTCAGACAGGTGCCTGCCCACATAACAGGACAGGTCTTCCAGACTACATGAAGTCAGAGAGTTATACCTTAGTGGTTAAGCAACCAAGCAAAGCAAAAGCAAGTTCAAAAGAACTCAAAGCAACTTAGGTACCTGAAAAAATCTAACCCAATCAGTACACAATCCAATCAATCAAACAGACAACAGTCAATCAGACAGATAAGGCATTATGCAACAATGTGCAGGCCACAAGCCAATAGGCACAACACAAATAACTTGGCATCAACCTACAAAACAACTCAAGGTTAGTCAACATCTAGAGCAAACATCAATGCTCAAGTGAGGAAGCATCATCAACTATGGACTTGGATGTGTAAACCTGAAATCAAAGCTCAACTGTGAGTCACAAACCACTAGGTCAAAGCCTAGGGTCAAAGATGGAGAAAAAATTCAAAACAGAACATGAAATTTAACATGAATCAACTTCATTCAATCAAGAACACAATCCAAAAGGTCCCATATCAATATCATTAACCAAAAGCATTTCATGAACCAAACATGGCAAGGTATGCAAATTATGACCACATTGTGACATCAGAATGAACAAATGCACATTAAATCAAAAATGATTCAAATAATCTTGGAAAAATTCATGAGTAAACAGGACATACAACATGATCATCACACAAAAAATTAGAGGCATTGAACATCTTTAAGCATGACAATCACATAGCATAAGTCAAGGCAAGCACAACAAGCTCATGTGTGACACAAATTGTCACACCAAGTTAGCATAGGCATAAAACAGGGATGGATTATGGTAAAAACCTCAAACCAAAGCCAAAACAACACTCAACATGTCTAGAACAAGTGTGCAAAGTTTCACAAGCATTGGATAAGGAACAAGCATTTCACAATCAAATGAAGTTCAAGGCAATTTGGAAGCTCAAATGTGACCAACCAGAAAGAAAAATCTCAATTAAATCAGAAATGATCCCAAAGATTCCAACAAAAATCATGAGCAATCATAACATCTATAGCATACATCATACAAAAAATCAAGGCAAATGAAGATCATTTGGCATGGCAAACTCATCAATCAAGTTGAACATCACAAGGTGTGACACCAATTGTCACACCTAACTTAACACATTCATAAAACAGCAATGGTAATTGATAAAAATACCAAATCAACACCAAAATGTCAAGCAATATATCTAGTTATAGCATGCAAAATTTCATGAGCATTGGATCAAAGACCAGCATTTCACAAATGATATGGCAAAGCAAGGTCAAGAATGCATACATGTTCAAACTCCTTAGACAAAATAATTTCCAGGCCAAGCACAATTTATGAAAATATGATCAAAAAATAATAGACAAAATCAGGATCACAATGCAAAAAATCTCATAATTTCTGAATCATTTTTCAATTTGTTGTGAATTTTGGAAGATGAGAAAAAATGAAAAAATAAAATGTGAATCAAGCATGGCAATATGGAGAAAGTAGTGAAAACAAGGCAATTGGAAATGTTCCCACACGGTGTCGAACCAGGGACATTTTTGAATTCAAATGTGCGCGCCAGTCAAAACGACTGTGTTTTGACTGATGAACCCTAAAGCGCGCGCTGCATGGCCTTTTGAAATCCGCAGGAAACAAGCATGCGTTCCGCAGAAAATGTTATGCGTTTCGCAGGAAATTCCCCAGGAAAATCTCCAGCAAAACTGGAAACGCATGAACATGAAGAACACGATGAAGATCTTCATCCTATTTTCCAGAATTTCTCAAAACGTTCCAGAAATTAACCAAAAGCATACCATTCGATTCCTCATGCAATGCACATTCAAGATCCATAATCAATTCAACATAAAACACCAAAACAAGCACGGATCGAAGACATTAAAAATCATGTATGAAACTTTAACCGCATGGATCTAACTCAAATCAGCATGAAATCACTCCATTTTTGTTCCAGAATTACCACCAATAAAAGATCTACACATTTAGCATAATGATTTACAAAGTTAAAGAGGTCGAAACTGTAACCTTTTGATGAGCAGAGTTGAATCCACGTGCTTCCAAGGCTTGGCAATGCTCAGATCTTTCTCCAATGTGCTTATGGAAGTAAATGATGATGAACTGGAAGCTTAACAATGCATGAAACGAACTGAATCTCCAACTGCCATGAATGCTTCACTCTATGAACATGAACACTTCAGCCACGATCTCTCTTGAATCTTGATCCAAATATGCTCAATAATACCTCAGGATGATGAATGAATCAAGGAAAAATGCTTGTGTTTGCAGAATTTTGGAGAAAAAAGTGAGAGAGAATTTTGAGACTTTTTGAAAATCTAGATCTAGAATTGGTAATTGTGATGAAAACAGTTAGGATTAAGGCTTTATAGTCCATGCTAATCATGTTTAGGAAATGGTTTAAGCAAATGCAAATGAGATTAGGGACTTTGTGGTGTGAATGCAAAAAATGAGTTTTCATGTTCCATACACCCCATGCACGTGAACAGTGCATGTTCAAGGCTTAAAATGACTTAAAAATATTCCATGCACATGTTGGAATTGGCTTGGTATGCATATGTTCAACCAAAATGAACTTATGAAATTTTTCACAAAAATCTTCATGAATGAACCAATGCCATGCAAATAAGATTTCATGCCAAATGATTGTATGCTTGGAAAATACATGTTACAAGGATCAATGTACAAAAAGAACCACTCAAATTGGCCTTTTGGTTTGAATGTTATGCTCATTTGAAGTTTAAACCACACTTTGTCGTGTTTGAACCCTATCTCATCAACCACACATGAGAAATCTATGATCTTTGACTTTTTGGAAATGGGAGAGAAAGATATTCAACTTTCATGTTGGACAAAAATTCATTTGAAGCTTTCTTGATGATGTAATCTTGAGTTGAAGTTGGTCCAAAACCTTTCCATTTTTGGAAAGTTCAAATTACAGGTCACTTGCTATTTTTGGAAAGTCTTGATCTGACTTCAAATCCTTCAATGTTGATGTTTGAAATGTCAAATGAGACTTGTTTCCACATGAATGAGGCATCTCTAACCATCTCCCACCTCCAAATCCATAGTTGAACTGACAGTTGACTTCTGTTGACTTTTTAGGGTTTCAGATGATTTGCACATGGACTGATGAGTTTTGAGCCTTCAATGCTTGACCAATCACTTCATAATGATCCTTGGGTCACATGAACTCATTGTACCAATCCTAGGGCTTTGAATCCATGGAAATGCTCTTGTTGCCTTGCACAGTTGAACCTCCTAACCAGTCTGACTGATGACATGCAATGAACTATGTAATGAACAATGCAATGTTAATGACCTAAAAATGAAAATGTATATACAAATGGGAGGTGCAAATTTGAGGTGATACACCGAGGTTACATCTCTTTTGCGTGTGACATTAATAGTGTTATTTGTAGTTGTGTTGGTCTCTTGTTATACAAGAAAGGTTAAATCAATTTGAGAGAAATAATGGTTGGGAACTTGTTCCAAAGCTAGTTGAGTTATTGGAACCTTATTAAATCTTTCGTAACAGGCTTGATGGAAATATTTTTTTAAGCAAGACTCGTTACGAAAATTACAATCAAAGCATAGATCTCAATAAAATTTATGCTCATGTACCTCAACTAGAATCCATAAGGATCATTCTAGCCTTCTCATGCATTTTTATAAAATATTCCAAATGAATGTAAATAATGCATTTTGAGTTGTTATATCCATAAGGAAGTGCATGTTGATCATTCTCATGATTTTATAAAACTCTTCTTACTCATGTTTTCAAAATGAAAATGGGTATCTACGAGATAAGACAAGCTTATAGAGATTGGTTTAATAGTTTGAGAAATTTTCCGCTTGACAACAAATCTCAAACAAGGATGATACAACTCTTTTTCAAACCAAGCATACATTTCTTATGCATGATTTTTTGTTGATTCGATGCTACTAAAGAATCTTTGTGCAAGAATGTTTATGGTATAATGGAATCTAAAATATAGGAAAATTCTTTTAAGAGTACAAGAAGTAGTGATTGTCAACCCTGATGGATTTAACTAAGTCTTTGATTGCGTCTTTCAATAAAATTGATCAAAATGATGATGCTGATCACGAGAGGTTAAGGTGATAAATGCGAAATGGATTTATCAGTCATATGGTTGGGCCATCTCTCATATCAAATGATTCATAGAGAAGTAAAATCAACGATGGCTTGTCAGGGGAAGTTTCTCAAGTTACCTTGAGACCTTGAGTGTTGGTGGAAAAAATTTATGTTAAACACATAGAGCCCAACACTAGTTTAAGGCCTAGTAGACTAAAAAGAGGTTGTCTAAAACACTTATAAGGGGAAACAATTATCTCTTGGAGAAATCCGACAAAAAAAGAAGTTGACAACAAAATTCCCTCTCGGTTTAGAAAGCTTCTAAGACTTTTGAGTTATGATTCAGAAAGAATCAAAAGGAAGAAGTTCCTCTAAAGCTTACCTACCGGTTGATTTCAAAGTTGAATTCTATCTTCAGTGGGGAGAAATTTTAAATCATATGCCTTGCTATGAACTGCTACTGTCCATCTCTATAAGGTAACTCGTTCCTTTTACAATGGATTTATGTGCTTCTATTATTTATCATCTTTTTGATAATGACAAAGGGGAAAAAGTATACTCTCAAAGAGAGTAAAGTATACTTTATGCTTAATTGAGGGGATTTTAATCACTCAAAAATACTTGTCTCTGTTTTTGTTACCACCTCCCCCGAAATATGTGTTGTCATCATAAAAAATGGGGAGACTGTGGATCTATATGCTTGTAGGTGATGTAAGTTAGGAATGAGCCTAAGAGGGGGGTGAATTAGGACTTTGAGAAAATTTATTCTGATTTGATGGATAATGGTTCTTTTCTTTTCTGGATTTATAGATGATGAAAGTTGTAAAGTGCGGAAAGTAAAGAACGCCAGGAATTATACTGGTTTCCCTCACAACTTGAGAGTGCTCCAGTCCCCTTACAATGTGTAAGAGATTTTATTATAGTTAGATCTCCTAAACAAGCCTCTAACAAAGTTATCAAGAACAATCCTCTTGAAACTTATATCACAAGAAAAGAAAACAATCCTTCCTTTTCTTGACACTTATCTCCAACAATCCTGGATGATAAGCAACCACACCTAATACCAAACAATCCTTGGTACTTAGGATTTTACAGAGTAATTTTGAATAAGTATGAATATTTTGTAGTGGACAAGATTTAATCAAATGATTAGAATCTTCTTCTCTTTCAGAATATGAAGGTTCAAGACAAAATGCTCTCTAAGTGCTCAAGAATACTTTTGAAAAAAATGATATAAAAATGTATTTCAAAAGTATTTGTATGTAAAAATTCATATGAAGAAGAATGCAGAGAGATTTTATAACTTGATTAAAAGAGGTGAGTGTGCAATGGAGATTTAAAGAGTATTTATAGTATGAAGGCATCCTTTCAACATAACATGACAATGGTTAAAAAGAATTCTGAAAAATGTTGATGAAAAGATGTGAAGCTTGCCATGAAAGGTTATGATGAAATGGTGTAAAGAGTGAAGAAATAAAATTCAGATTTTTCAAAAATTTCCCAGGATCAATCGATTGACTCATAAGCCCAATCGATTGACATAGGCCAAAAACTGAAAAATAAAACTAGGATCAATCGATTGCTTCAAGGCATCAATCGATTGGCTCAGCATTTGAAGCAAAAAATATTAAAACATAAACTTTGATCAATCGATTGACATACAAGACCAATCGATTGGTCCAGAAAAAATATTGAATTTTTTCTAAGTCAAAATGCTTTTAAAAAATGCAATGTTTCTAAACTTTATTTAAAATAATAATCATGATAAAAAAGGTTTTATAATGAGGACACAATGCATGATAAAAACTTTGAGCACTAAGAGTGTATATGTCAAGAATTTCATATACCTTAAATTGATCCATGAAAGTCTTGAGAAAAGTTTTAATAGGATCCTTCTTTTTCCTTCTTTTGATATGGAGAGCTTGAAATAACGTCTTCATCAAAATCATGTTGGAAGCTTGTCTTCACATTCTCCCCCTTTTTGATGATGACAACCAATCTTTAAGTTTGAACTCAAAACTCCCCCTATCTCTTGAAAGTAAGGCTTTGAAAATTCCCCCTATCTTGAACATGACTTGCATTGAGATTTCCTGCAGTAAACAACACAAGCATACAAACAAGCATACAATCTTCTCCCCCTTTGGCATTATCAAAAAGAAGGGAAAAGAACACAATAACAACTAGGAGGATATAAAAATACACATTCATCCAACACACATGAGTTCTAATATTACAACATAGAACACAAAAAGGGCAGAACCATAAACAAGTACGAACAACCACAAAGTTAATAAAGACAAGGAAAAAGCACAACAAAAGAGCGTGAGAGATCCAATCACAGATACTTTCCATCATTAGAACCACCTTTTTGATATCCATCTTGGGAAAGTTCCCATTGATCCATCCTTGATAATTGCCCAATATTTGTCATAACATCTGTTCGGGACCCTTGAAGATAATCCATAATCATCTGGTTAGAAGGTTGAACATTTTGAGCTTCTGACGGAGGGTGGTTGAGAGGAGGATTAATATCTTCATCGTTGTGTGCCTCAGGATGGTTTTCCTCTTCATAATTATCTAGATATTTGATTTCATGAGTACGGTGGTCGAAGATAACTCCCATTTTCCGATTTATATGCTTGATGCTAATGCAGTAAGATGGCTTGTTCATAGAGAAGAAGAGTTCATTTTCCATGTTGATGTTTAAGTGATGAAAGATCTTGGTTAAAAAGTGAGCATACGGTAATCCATCGGCATGTTCATTATGGGATAACATGTGAGAAAGAATGGTATGCCCCCAATTTACACGAAAATTGTTTTTAATAGCATAAAGAAGCATCATTTCAGGATCAGTTATAGTGCAATGATTAAAGTATCTTGGCACAATAACATATACCACCAAATAATGCAACATTCTGTCATTAAGAGTAAACTTAGCTGGAGGCCAATAAACACGTTCTGGAAGATCTCCTCCTGAACTCTTCTTTCTTTTGTTATAGAACTGATGCTCAGATAATCTACTTAAACCATAATAAAATGCATGCTTACTGTAATCTTCCCACGGAGCTTTGGTTCCAATAAACATATGACCACCAGATGGAATACCAAGAATAGAACTTAATTCGGTGGCCGTCATGGAAATTGGTACTCCCTTTACCACAGAGGTAAGTTTGCCCTTCTTCGACACCATGTTGGAGTAGAAGACTTTGACCAGCTCGGGATAAAAGTCATCAGGATCACAAATGAGTTCGCTTAAGCCCAAATTCTCAAAAACAGTAGGAAAATTGAAAACATCATCCGGAAAAGATACAAAAGATCCATATTTGGGTTTCATAATTTTCTTTTGAAATAAATACTTTTCATACCTCTCTTATTGGCTTTTAATGGTGAAGATCCTTGAGAGATCTAATGGGCCTCTAGAGCTTGAAGCCTTGCCTTTTCCTTTTGCCTTGAGTTGAGAAGCCATGGAAATTCTAGGTGAACACAAGGAAGCAATGGAGGAAGGAAAAAGCTTGAAAGGTTCGATTACCACAATGCTGAGTTTTTCTTTGAAGTAAAAAATGGTTTTATTACCAAGGTGTAGTAAAGAGGAGTTATGATGGGTCAAAGTGATTGGACTATAGAGTAAAAAGAACTAAATAAAAAAAATTAAAGTATGATAAATACCTAGTAAAAGACCTAGTAAAGATTCACTTGGCTTGGGAAGAGTAAACGTGTGGTAGTAACCAAAGAAAAAGGAGAAAAAATAGAGAGAAAAAGTAGTATAATAAGACAAGAAAAAGTAAATGACATATGGATGGAGTGCATCAGCATAGATGCAGAAAGTAAATGTGAAATAAACCATGCCCATGTTGAGAAAATAAAGTGAAAAAATTCATGGACCAATCGATTGACATACATGGACCAATCGATTGGCATAGCAAAAAATTAGGAAAATAAGATGGACCAATCGATTGATGCAAGGGATCCAATCGATTGGCAGAGGCCACGACCAAAAAATTATTGAGAAATTTTTTTGGGCCAATCTATTGATGCAAATATGTAACTGATTGGAAGAAGTTATTGTAAAACAAAATATGAATACAAAAGAGGAACCAACTGATTAAGGGAGGAAAAGAAATCGATTGACATAGAAAATATTTTGATAAAAACTTAAAAAAAATTACACATCAGATAAACACTTTATAAAGAAAACATTTTCAACAAAATCAAACATGTATTAATTAATAATCAATAATAAATTTATGTGAGGAAGAGTGCATGTACCTTGTTTATGAACCATTTGAGGATCTTGATTCGATTAAATGTCACTTTCACTTAGAATACCAAGATCCCTTCTAATTTTATAGAATGCATCTCTTGCTAATGGTTTAGTGAAGATATCTGCTAGTTGATTTTGGGTATGATGGAAGGATATTTCGATGTCGCCTTTAAGAACGTGATCCCTTAGGAAGTGATGACGTATGTCTATATGCTTGGTTCTTGAATGCATTATCGGCTTCTTTGAAATATTGATTGCACTTGTGTTGTCGCATTTGAGAGAAATGCTTCCAAGGTTTATACCATAGTCGCAAAGTTGTTGCTTTAACCAAAGAATTTGAGCACAACAGCTACCAGCGGTGATATATTATGCTTTAGCGGTGCTGAGAGCCAAACTTGCTTGCTTTTTACATGACCACGAAACTAGAGCATTTCCAAAAATGTGACATGTTCCACTCGTGCTTTTTCTGTCTGTTTTGCATCCTGCATAATCTGCATCAGAGAAACCAATAAGACTACATATACTACTTTTGGGGTACCATAAGCCAACATTGGATGTTCCTTTGAGATACTTCATTATTCTCTTTACAGCAGAGAGATGAGATTCCTTTGGAGATGCTTGAAATCGAGCACAGAAACAAACACTAAACATAATATCAGGTCGACTAGCCGTTAGATATAACAAGGAACTGATCATACCTCGATACTTAGTAATATCAATTGGAGTTCTGGATTCATTCTTCTCAAGATATGTCCCTGATCCCATTGGAGTGGCTATATCTTTGCAAGCATCCATGTCAAATCTTTTGATAAGTTCTTTGCAGTATTTAGATTGACTGATGAATATCCCATCCTTTGTTTGTTTGATGTGCAACCCAAGGAAGTAGTTCACTTAACCATCATGGACATTTCAAATTCTCCTTGCATGATTGTTGAGAATTCTTCACATAAGGATTCATTTGTGGATCCAAATATGATGTCATCTACATAAATTTGCACTAAGATAGTATGATGGTTAATTCTTTTGATAAACAAAGTAGTATCCACTTTACCTTTTTCGTAGCCATGTTCGCAAAGAAAGTTACTTAACCTATCATACCAAGCCCTTGGTGCCTGCTTCAATCTGTACAAGGCCTTTTTGAGTTTGTACACATGACTGGGATGTTTGAAGTCTTCAAATCCTGGAGGTTGACTTACATACACTTCTTCAAGTATGTATCCATTTAGGAATGCGCTTTTAACGTCCATTTGGTACAACTGAAAAATCAAAGAACAAGCATATGCCAACAATAATCTAATTGCCTCTAGTCTAGCAACCGGGGCAAAATTTTCTTCAAAATCAATACTTTCTTCTTGATTATAGCCTTGGGCTACCAATCTTGCCTTGTTCCTTACAATAATACCATTTTCATCTAGCTTATTTTTAAAGATCCATCTAGTACCAATAATATGCTTACCTTTTGGTCTAGGAACTAGATCACATACTTGATTTCTTTCAAATTGATTAAGTTCTTCTTGCATGGCTAGAATACATTGGTCATCATCTAAGGCATTTGTGACTTTGGAAGGTTCTATTTGAGAAACAAATGCCATGTTGAGACATGCATCTTTAAGATTCAATCTAGTAGATACTCATTAGTTTATGTCTCCAATGATTTTGTCAATGGGATGATCTTTATGCGTTCTCCATTCTTGAGGAAGATCTTCTTCAATAGAATTTTGTTGAATGGGTTCCTCTTAATCTTTTGGTTGAACATCATTGTTTCTACTTGAAGTATTTGTATGAGGAATTTCTATAATATCATCATCATCATCATCCCACAAAACAATGCCCTCCTTGGAGGGGTTAGATTCATCAAAAGTAACATGCATAGATTCTTCAATTTTTAAAGTTATTTTATTATATATTTTGTAGGCTTTACTAGTAAGAGAATATCCAATAAATATACCTTTGTTGGACTTTTCGTCGAACTTACCTAGATTGTCTTTGTCATTGTTGAGGACAAAGCATTAGCATCCAAAAATGTGAAAGTAAGAGATGTTTGGTTTCCTTCCTTTGAAGAGTTCATAAGGGGTCTTTTTCAAGATAGGTCTAATAATAATTCTATTACTTACATAACATGCCGTGCTTACCACATCCGCCCAAAAATACTTTGGAAGATTTGAGTCGTTAAGCATTATTCTTGCAAGTTCCACAAGTGACCTATTCTTTCTCTCCACCACTCCATTTTGTTGAGGAGTCCTAGGTGCTGAGAAATTATGAAATATCCCATGTTCTTCACAAAACTCTTCGAAGGAGGCATTTTGGAATTCTCCACCATGGTCGCTTCTTATGGAGGCAATAGTTAGAGATTTCTCATTTTGAATCTGCTTTGCATATTTCTTGAACGGCTTGAATGCATCAATTTTCTGCACTAAGAAGAAAGTCCAAGTGTATCTAGAGAAATCATCAACAATAACTAAAGCATATACATTACCTCCAAAGCTTCTTGTTCTTGATGGACCAAATAAGTCCACATGCAACAATTGTAGTGGCCTTGTAGTGGACACCACATTCTTTGATGTGAAAGTTGATTTGGTTTAGTTTCCCTTTTGACAAGCATCACAAAGTCTATCTTTGACGAATTTTATCTTAGGCAAACTAATAACAAGATCATGCTTTATAAGCTTATTCAAGTGTTCCATATGAATATGTGCGAATCTTTTATGCCACAGCCATGACTCATTATTGCTCACCATAAGACATTTTACCTTCAAAGAAACATCATCAAGGGAAATCATAAATATGTTATTAATTATAGTAACTTTAAGTTTTACCTCATGAGAGACTTCATCTTCAATCAAGAACTCATCCTTGGTGAACTTGATTTTGAATCCCTTATCATAAAGTTGGCTAATACTTAGAAGATTGTGCTTTAGTCCTTCAATATAAAGGACATCTTCCAATGGATGTGAAAGGTGGTGCTCCAACTTTTCCTATGCCAAGAATTCTCCCTTTGTTGTTATCACCATATGTGACATAACCCTTGGCCTTCAATGCTAGATTTGAAAATTTGTTAATGTCTCCCGCCATATGCTTGGAACAACCACTGCCAAGATACCAAAGGTTTGGTGTGGTTTTCAAGCATACCTACAAAACAGAATTAAGTTTTTTTAGGTACTCAAATTGCTTTGGGTCCTTCATAATTAGTGCCATTCTTTACCCATACACAATGCCCACTTGCTATGCTAAAATTTCTAACATAGCACGCATTTGGTGTATGGCCAATTATTCCGCAATAAAAACAAGTAGGTTCAAAGTTGCTTCTATATCTAGGAACATAAGATTTATTTTTAGAAAATATTTTCTTTTTAGGATAGTGACGAAAAACTTTAGGCTTGTTCACTTTCTCTTTGGATGGTTGGTCATTAGCTTTAACAAAGACAGTTTTACTGGAACTTGGTTTGGAAAACTTTGAGTAACCAAGACCATTTTTATCATTTGAATATCTTTGTTGGCTAAGGAATCCTTCCAATCCAATTTGTCCTTTCTCATACCTTTCAAGAACCCTTTTTAATTGGAAAATTTGGAAAGAAAGTGATTCACAATTTTTACATACAAAATTCCGTTTTTCACTAATCATCTTTTGTTTTTCATCGTCGACATCTTTTTCAATTGTCACGATTTTTTCTTCCAAAGATGAAATAGTTTTATTTTGAGATGATATTGTTTTATACAAAATTTTGCATTTCTCAAGAAGTTAATTTATAGCACCTTGTGCATCACTATCGAAAAGAGAAAAGTTGCTACTAACCCCATCTTCTTCACCGTCGGAGTGGTGCGAAGCCATTAATGCTAAATTTGCATATTCGTCGCTCTCCAATTCGGATGAAGAACTTATCTCATTATCTTCCCATGCAACATACGCTTTTTTATTATTGAAATCCTTCTTGCCTTTAAAGCCACCTTTTTTTGAGAGTTTTGGACAATCTGGGTTTATATGACCTTGCTTTCCACATTCATGACATGTGACTTCTTGTGTGGAAGTGGAAGCCTCCCTTTTCCTGAAATGTTTATTTCTTTTTGCATGAAAAGGTTTGTCATTTTTACCAAAAAACTTGCCAAGCATTTTAACAAGGAGCATGAAGTTTTCATCTTCCTCCAATGCGGCCTCATCTTTTTCTTCCTTTGATTCAACTTTCAAAGCAATTCCTTTGGATTTATTTTCTTGATTTTCATGCTTTTCAAGTCGTCCAAGTTCAAGTTCATGTTCTTGGAGTTTTTTGAATAATGATGCGGGCGTCATTGTAGAAAGACTTTTCTTCTCTGATATAGCCGTAACATTTGGTTGCCATTCTCTCTTCAAGGATCTTAGTACTTTAAGGTTGAGATTATCATTTGTGAAGGTCTTTCCAAGAGCAATTAAATGATTCGTCAAGTGAACAAATATTTTCTGTAAAGCAACAACGGATTCTCCGGGCTGCATTCTGAACATTTCGTATTCTTGACTCAATGTCTTTAATCTGGATCTTTTAACTTCAGTGGTTCCTTCGTGAGTCTCCACCAAAGTATACCATATTTCTTTTGTAGATTTGCATTGAGATATGCGGAAGAACTTGTCCATACTTAATGAACTTTGAAGAATATTGATAGCTTTCTTCTCATTAAGTATTCTCTTCTTATCGTCTTCATCATAGGAGCTTTTAATCTTTGGAGTGCCAACACCATTGACCACACTCATTGGATTATACGGACCATTTTCTACGATTTCCCAGATACCATCTCCTTGTGCTTCTGAATGTGCTTTCATGCGGATTTTCCAGAAGTCGAAATATTCTCCAAAAAATAGAGGTGGTTTGTTGCTACTACCTCCATCTTTAAAAACCGGGTTTGTGCTTGCGGAAGCCATCGTTTGGATCTGTGGAGCAAGTTACCAAGACCTGCTCTGATATCAAATGTAAGTTAGGAATGAGCCTAAGAGGGGGGGGGGGTGAATTAGGAATTTGAGAAAATTTATTCTGATTTGATGGATAATGGTTCTTTTATTTTCTGGATTGATAGATGATGAAAGCTGTAAAGTGCAGAAAGTAAAGAATGCCAGGAATTATACTGGTTCCCCTCACAACCTGAGAGTACTCCAGTCCCCTTACAATGTGTAAGAGATTTTATTATAGTTAGATCTCCTAAACAAAACTCTAACAAAGTTATTAAGAACAATCCTCTTGAAACTTATATCACAAGAAAAGAAAACAATCCTTCCTTTTCTTAACACTTATCTCCAATAATCCTGGATGATAAGCAACCACACCTAATACCAAACAATCCTTGGTACTTAGGATTTTACAGAGTAATTTTGAATAAGTATGAATATTTTGTAGTGGACAAGATTTAATCAAATGATTAGAATCTTCTTCTATTTCAGAATATGAAGGTTCAAGACAAAATGCTCTCTAAGTGCTCAAAAGAATACTTTTGAAGAAAATGATATGAAAATGTATTTCAAAAGTATTGTATGTAAAAATTCAGATGAAGAAGAATACAAAGAGATTTTATAACTTGATTAAGGTGAGTGTGCAATGGAGATTTAAAGAGTATTTATAGTATGAAGGCATCCTTTCAACATAACATGTCAATGGTTAAAAAGAATACTGAAAAATGTTGATGAAAAGATGTGAAGCTTGCCATGAAAGGTTATGATGAAATGGTGTAAAGAGTGAAGAAATAAAATTCAGATTTTTCAAAATTTTCCCAGGATCAATCGATTGACTCCTAAGCCCAATCGATTGACATAGGCCAAAAATTGAAAAAAAAAACTAGGATCAATCGATTGCTTCAAGGCATCAATCGATTGGCTCATCATTTGAAGCGAAAAATATTAAAACATAAACTTTGATCAATCGATTGACATACACCAATCGATTGGTCCAGACAAAATATTGAAGTTTTTCTAAGTTAAACTACTTTTAAAAAATGCAATGTTTCTAAACATCATTTAAAACAATAATCATGATAAAAAAAAAGGTTTTATAACGAGGACACAATGCATGATAAAAACTTTGAGCACTAAGAGTGTATATGTCAAGAATTTCATATACCTTGACTTGATCCATGAAAGTCTTGAGAAAAGTTTTGATAGGATCCTTCTTTTTCCTTCTTTTGATATGGAGAGCTTGAAATAATGTCTTTATCAAAATCATGTTGGAAGCTTGTCTTCATAGGTGATGAAGATCCGCATATGAAAATTTGATGATGACAACACATGGAAATATGTTTCAACCTCGATGATGATAATATAGCCAAAGAAAGCATCTTATGACTCACCAACAAAATGACTCAATATCAAAGTGCATGTACAATAAAAAACTATCTAGCAAAAGTCTTGAAGCTCTTTGAAGAAAGATGTGAAAGCTCGTCAAGTCATGTCTGTCGGTCTGTTTGAGTGTACTGTGTAACACCCATAACTTATTTTAATATTTTAGTTAAATATTAGAATATTAGAATTGTATGTAGTATAATTTATTTTGAGTAATTGTATTATTTTTGATAGTTTGAGTGTTATAAAAGTATTTTGGTATTATAATTATTGAAATAATTGAGTTGAGAGCGTGTGAGTTTAGAATTAGAATTATTTGAATTATTAGTGATAATTAATTAATTTTAAGATATTTAGTAATAATAGAAATAATTGAAATTTTAGGATTTAATTAAAAGGTTTAAATTAATATTTAATTGGAATATTTTAAAATAATTATTTAATTGGAATATTTTCAAATAAGTTAGAATAATCATTTAATTGAGATAAGTTTATTTTAACGGTAATATGGAGGTGTGAGACTAAGTAGGAGGTGAAGTGTCCAAATGAGATTGGAACTATAAATTTTAAAATGAGCGTGATAGCCATAAGGGAGATTCGATAAGGAATTAGTAGGAACGACAACTTGTAAGAAAATGTGATTGCTTACAGTAAGATGGATTTTTGGGCAACAAGATGATGAGGGTTTCCTTACCCTCTCATCAGCGTAAATGTTTAGTCTGTTAATCCTATTTTTCCTTATTGATGGTATATTGCTGTATTTTGTATTCTGTGTTTTTTTTAGGTTTGTATTTTAGCCAAATGAAGTTTTTCTGAACTCTTTTGGCTTTGATCTATGGTAATATCTCAATAATTTTAATAATATTTAAGTTGTTATATATATATATATATATATATATATATATATATATATATATATATATATATATATATATATATATATATATATATATATATATATATATATAATATATATATATATATATATATATATATATATATATATATATATATATATATATATATATATATATATATATATATATATATATATATATATATATATATATATATAATTGAGAATTTTGGTGCAATATGTTATCATATCCGATTTGACTGTTTTTGGCATAAATTCATTTTAGGATCTGTAACTAAATGAGATTTGGAAAAATCCCATTTCGTTACGGTTTGATGATCGATGCAATATATGGATAATTTGGGTGATCAAATGGGATTTGAGAAAATCTCATTTAGTTACCGTAAAAATTACATGTAGTATATCAATTTTGTGAATTACGGTAAAATTTCAAGTTTTTATATAAATCGTAATTTTCCATAAAAAGTTGAAAACTCAAATTTCTATAATAATATTTCATATTTGTTATATATATATATATATATATATATATATATATATATATATATATATATATATATATATATATATATATATATATATATATAAAATTGTAATTATAATAAAATATATAATTTCTAAATAATTCATACTTTCTATTCTTACTAAAAGAATAATAATAATAATAATAATAATAATAATTATTATTATTATTATTATTATTATTATTATTATTATTAAATTTATGATACAATAATTTATTTAAGTTACTTTAATAATTTCTTTGCTAATCATTGTATCACATTACATTACGATTTCTAAAAAAAGTTATGAATATTTAATCATTTCTATAAATCTCATATACTTTAATCAAAGATTTGTAATACTTCTCTATTTACATTAAATATTTTATTTTATATAATTTTTTAAGAAAATAATTAGTATTACAGTGTTCCCATAGTTTTATCTTGAGATTCAATAAGAACACACAATTTTGATTTATCTTTGTACGATTTTTTTACATATTTATTCTTATATTGGTTAATATGCATCACCGGCGGCAGCAGAGGCGGTTCGGGCGATCCGAGAAATTTCAGACATTTTTCGATCGTTTTGTCATTTTTCGAGTTTGAAGGTCTTTTTTTTTTTTACTTTCGTGTAATACTGAAGATAAATTGTATTATTTTGAAATTAAATTCTTTTTCTGAATAAAATAAAATATTTATAATTTTTATTTTAAAATATAATAGAAAGAGAATAATGAGTGATATTTTGGAGTAATGCAATTGAAATATTATTGAGAATGATGATTATTTTTTGTGTCCTTTTATTGGTGATATATGGTTCATACTCGGAACCTAATTTCGTGGAATAACTATGAGTGATTTATATTTGTTTGGGTGAACTATATTGTTTGACTACTAGCATATCCATGCATACATATACATTGGAGTTAGGTGAGATTTCGGTCAATTTCCTGGCCTTACATCTATTTGGTGAGATCGTTGGTCTAGTAGAGAGACCATAGGTGAGTCTCAGATCTATTTGGTGGAGATTATCGGTTCAGGTGAGGGACCTGAGACCGTGGAAGAAATAAGTAATATACCTATGATATCTACAAAAACTTGGTACCACATGCATATAGGTGATGAAGTTGGTGCATTATATCATTTCATATGTTGAGAATGATATATGTGTTTGTATTGGTGTATGTGTTTGTGTATTAATCTTATTGTTATATTCGTTTGTTATTCTGTTGCTAAATTTCACCGTTATTATTTGTAAGTATATTCTCAGCCTTTGTTTGTTTGTTGGATTACTCCGTGCAATGTATGTACAGGTAATCAACATGAGTAATAACTCGTGATAATTGTGATACAACTTTGACGCCTGTTATACCCCAAAATTTATCCTAATCTTTCCCCTTTTGCATAGTTCATTTGCATACCTCCAAATCATATCATGCATAACCATTGTATTTGGTCATGAAATCACAAGCATGGCCACATTGTGGTTTATATATTAACATTAGGGTTTCATCTTGTTTTTCCTAACAACTAATCCTAACTTCATGGAGAGATGATACTTGTTTGTTCTTGTTATTCATGTAGGTAATCATTAAGGCAAGGCAAAGGCCTTTTGATAAAGGGAAATGCAAGTTTGTTCATGTTGATTCAAAGTTTGGTCTGTGTGTTTGTTTCCATGCCACATCACTCAATCTTCAAGCCATTTTCCATATCACTCAAGCCCTAATTAGGTTTTTATCAAGGGAGGATCATTCCATCATCATTGTGGCTTGAAATGCAATAAAACATCAAGTTTTCACAAAGGGGTACAAGTTGGTTTGACCTAATTTGCAAGTATGCCATGCCTTTGGTCCAAACTCCTTAACTTCAATTTTTATCCAAATGCCAAGCTTCTTTGAGCCAAATGTGCCTTTTGGGATCATCTCAAACTTTGATTCAAGGGTCAAACATCAATTCATTCATTAAAGACCTCGTTTGTGCAAAAGACCAAGTTGCCAAAATGGGCCAAAACCTTGCCATGACCCCTACTTTCCACCTTTGCCATTTTCAGCTCAAGCATTCTTTTGATCCAATTATTTTTGCATCTTATTAAGCTTATGTAAAATAGCATTTGGCCCAAGTTTGGCTCAAAATGTACGAGGGAATCGAAAGTTAT
Source organism: Lathyrus oleraceus (assembly GCF_024323335.1). Lineage (NCBI taxonomy): Eukaryota > Viridiplantae > Streptophyta > Magnoliopsida > Fabales > Fabaceae > Lathyrus > Lathyrus oleraceus. Next base: position 197,035,406 of record NC_066582.1, on the reverse strand, counting down.
GGTAGCATCAATTTGGGACCTCAAAATGACCAAACATGCTGCAAAGTGCTTGACCAGTTGCCTAACCCACAAAACCAGGCCACGACCCAAACTTCACAAGCATGTAACTTTCCCCTCAAATCACCTTTGGACTTAATTCTTTTTACATCATATTCTACTCTATGAAGTGATCATTTGGCTCAAAGAAAATCAGAAAACGCATAAGGGGATATGATTTGGCCTAAGCTTGAACATGGTAACCTGAACTTTATTTTGTACCGTGACATATAATGTGTAAACATGCTCAAATCAACATGGGACCACTTCTCACACATGCAAACTTGTTTCCCATTACAAACTCATCTGAACACAACATGAAATGACTTGCAAAGCTCCAAAATCACGAGTTTGGTGCCAAAATTTCACACGGTTTGGATCTGAGAATGCTTGAGTCAATTCACACGAATTAAGATCCATTCCACACGTATTTGAATCACAACATATTCCCTATAAAAAGAGGAAGTTTTTTCCTTCATTTCCAAGCTTTGAAAGCCAAAGAAAATCTAAAACCATTGGAGCCTGATACCTCAAATAACCAGTCAACCATTTCCTTGATTCGAGCTCTTTTATCTTCAAATCTCCACCCAGAAACCTTCATAGGCACCCTCTGAAGCTAAATGAAGCACTACTTTTACTTGAAGCTTCTTGGAACCTTGCATCCAAATCCACCATTGTTGACTTCTGAAGCTCCAATTGAAAAGGTAGATACGGGTTACAACTTTGAGCAAACAAGTTACCAAACTCTTTGCCTTACTCCACTGATCAAAAGCCCTCACTCCCTTGGAATTTATTTTTAGTATTCATCATTTAATTTTACTTTGAATAATTAGGGTTCTTCGAGTTCTTGAGCAAATTCTCTATGCTTAGAGCAAATCAACTACTCTGATGCAGAGAGACATGAACAATGAGATGTTTTACAACTGAATCCATGCTTGATTCGTGTTAAAAACAAGAGTTCATGAAGTCACAAAATTAAAATTTGGAAGTTGAAGATGAAGTTGCCTCGCGCACTTTGGAGCCAAATTCAAATCTCCTGGCCAATCAGGACGTGCCACACAGCTAGCCATTTCATTTGAATTATTTTATTTTCTTTTTATTTCATTTAATTTATTTTTTCTTTCAAAATTAATTTTAAATAACTCCTTTATTATTTTTTAGTCCAATTTTTTTTCATAATTTCATAAAAATATTTTTTATCACATATGATTTTTCCACATTTTTAAAAACTCATTTTTATTTTATTCATTTTTTAATATTTTTGATCCCAACCTTTGAGGTCAAATCATTTATAATTTTGTTGATCTTCTCCATTTTTCTTGAACTTTTATTTTGTGTTTTAACCTCTCTTTGACATTTTCTCTTTTATTTTCTTTATTTAATCATTATTAAATCATTTTAATTATTTTATTATTTCTTTTTTGATTCTCATATGATGTTTTGAATTAAGTTGGTCACTTGGTTGATGGGTTCTTCCATACCTCAAATCATTGATAGATGGATTTGAGGTTGATTCAACCTTGTCTAATCCAAAATTGTTGATAGATGATTGTGAATCATCTTCAATACTTTGCATCAGTGATAAGTTAACCCTCAATGTGCCATATTTTGAGTCCTTTGATTTGTGGATAGAATGATCCCTATGTGATTACCTTGACTCTCCTCTTCACTTCTTTCTATCTTCATCTTTTCTCTTCTTTTAATCATGGTATGACATGTTGTAGAAGATTAACTTTGTGTTAATTCTCTAACTTATCTGATACATACATTATTATTGACCGGTCTCAGATAGGTATGGCTTCTACATAATCCTACTCACGATTGTTTAATATAGTGCTAAGTTATCCTGATACAATCAATTGACCATTAACTTCTAACATTACTTTATGCTCTTTACATTATTTCCATTTAATTCAAGTCATTTAGTTTATGTCATTTCCTTAATGCACTTTAATTTTATGCCTTATTGATCATCATCTCACTTCACACTCTATTCATTTTGCCTTATTCATCTGTTGCTTCTTATCTTGTTTGATTTATTTGCTTGCTAAATCTTAATGAATCAAATCATGATAAAGTGACTTGGACTTAACCTTAAACCTATGCTTGACTTGGAGTGTTGAAAACCTTTTGGACTATGGACTTTGACTTAGGTTTAGACCCTTTGGTTGACTTGGAGTAACCTTGGACCCTTGGACCTTATGTACACTTTGACTTGCTTTGCTCCTGGGAACGTTTGAGCTTGTGGT